>NC_083315.2:117489725-117789725 GCF_963455315.2 Globicephala melas
AGAAGATTATAAGACTCAAAGCCTCATGCGAAAACTTAAGAGGCAAGGGTGGCAGTTTGTCCAGGACCTCCAAGCAATAAACAACATTGTTATCCTTTGAAGCCTTGCTGTTCCTAACCCTCATACATTGTTAACATCCATTCCCACTGAAAGTAAATTCTTTACTGTAGTTGATTTATGCCTTAATGGGACAAAAGGTCACCAAAGAAAAACTAGTTTGCCCAAACTCAGGTTTGATATTTAGGGCATCTGATATAAGAGCAAGGGCCACACCTAGATCAGATAGACTTCCTAGTGTCCTACGTTTCCTAAAACCCAAAACTAAGAACCAACTGCAAGGGTTCCTCAAGCTAATTGGTTATTGCAAAAAGTGGATTCCAAATTTCTCTCTTATGGCCAAACCTCTATAAGTTTTACTCAGCAATAACAACCCTGACCCAATTTTATGGGAAGAACTGGAGGAAAGCTTCCAAGGCCTTAAAGTAGAGTTTGATGAACCCACCTGTCCTTGGGCATCTCAATTATCAGATTCCCTTTTTCCTTTTTGTATATGAAAGGGAAACAAATGTCTTTCGGGTACTCACCCCAACACGTGGATCACTATCGACCCATAGGGTACTGTAGTCAGCAACTGTTCTGTGGCACAGGGACACCCCCTTTCCTTAGAGCCATTATAGCCACTACCCTTTTGGTTAGGGTGACTAAGAAAATCATTGTGGGATCCCCTTTAACCATTTTTGTACCTCATGCAGTAGAAGCCCTCCTGAATTCTCATCTCACTCAACACTTCTCAGTCAGCTGCCTCGCCCTTTGTTAAATGATCCTCACATAACTCATTTATGTTGTAATAACCTTAACCTGGCTACTCTTCTCCCCTCTGTCACCAACAAAATACCTCAGGACTGCTTAATGCTGATGGACACCTCCTCGTAATGATCTACAGGAAATTCCACTGTGTAACACTGACTTCTCATTGTTCACTGATGGTTCTTATTTAAAGATGACAATGGCAAATACTGTGCTGGGTATGCTATTGCAACTCCTTTTGATGTTGTCAAGTCAGCATCTTTACCTATGGCTACTCTGGCCCAACAAGCTGAATTATACACCCTTACAAAGGCTTGTACTTTGGCCAAGGACAAAATTGTCAATATTAATATTGATAGTAGATATGCTTTTGGAGTTGCTCATGATTCTGAAATGCTGTGGAAATAATGTGGCTTCCTTACTTCCAGTGGAAACACAATTAAAAATGGTCCCTGTGTTCAGAAATTATTGAATGGCATCCTTTTACCTGTCACTTTAGCTATTACTAAGATTCCAGGACATTCTAAACTTGACTCCCTGGAAGCTAAGGGAAATCACCTTGCTGACATTTCTGTAAGAAATGCTGACCTTAAAGGAACCAATGGAAGCCAAACTTCTGTCATGGTCCAAAGGAATATTTCCCAAAATGATAATTTAGAAAAAAACTAGCCCAATAATTGGCCTCAGAAAAGGAAAAACAAGATGGGAAAACAAAAGTTAAAACAATTCAACAATTGTTTTTTTGATAAAAAGGGAAAGCTCTGTTTTGGACTAAATAACAACCCAGTCCTTGGACCCAGAAATTAAGTCCAAGAGACTTAATTTCCCACTCCTCACCACTATACATGCATTAAATCATTGATCTACTGACAAAATTATAGCCTTCATGAATCAATATTGGTGAGGAAACATTAAAAAGGCCACAGAAAGTGCCTACCTCACTTGTCCCACTTGTCCAGGGAAGCCTGTTCTTACTGCTCACAGACATCTTAAACTGCCTAATAGATAATTCAAGGTCTGGAAAATGGATTTCACACAACTCTCTCCATCTAATGGATATAAATATGTTTTTATCATGGTCTGTGTGTTTTCACACTGGACTGAAGTCTTCCTTTGCAGACAGGCTACTGCCTCCTCAGTGGCTGAAGTCCTTTTGGAAAAGATTATCCCTACTTGGGGAACTTCTCTCAAACTTCATAGTCATCTAGGAACCCATCTTACTGGCCAAGTGCTTCAAAAGCTTGTGCTTTTTCCCGGTTTTACAACACTTTCACTGTACTTACCATCTCCAATCCTCTGGTTTAACTGAACACACTAACAGCATCATTAAGACTCAGTTGGCAAAATTTGTAGATGCACTCCCAATACCTTGGCCAAAAGCATTGCCACTGGTTCTTCTAAATCCCAGATCCACCTCTTCGGATTTCACAAACTCTCACCCTTTCAGACAGTCACAGGATGCCCAATGCACTTGGCTCTTGCTTCTTTCGACCCACAGCTGATAAAAGGAGAGATACTCCAATATTATAAAGGCCTAATTGCTTCTACTAAAAATAAACATATTTTGACAGTATACCCTCAGGAGAAAAAGACCTTAAGCATCACATCCTGCAACCTAGAGATTCATCTATTGGAAGAACACCCCCAGAAGAACTCTCTTCAAATTCTTTGGAAAGGACCCTATCAAGTTCTGCTAAACAAACCTTGTGCCATCAAATTCCAAGGAATAGACTCCTGGATTAATGTGACATACTAAGAGAAAGCACCGAACCCTGACTGGACCTGCATATCTTTTGGTAACCCGAAAGTAAAGATTTCCTGGAACTGAAGCAGACAACATCTGATGAGACAGCTTTCCCAAGACAGCCAGACCATGTCTGTGGGAAGTCTGTCACCAAATCTTTGATGATGGAAAAACACTTTAGATGCTCTCTAATGTCAATGATAACACATGGACTTTAGATAAGAAGTGTCTGAGAGTTCTCCCTCCTAACCCTCCTTGTTCCTTAAATGTGACTTTAATTGGTTTCCAATCTGTGTACTTTCCCTCCAACATGAGACCCTACACCCAAGAAAGGTCCTCCTGACCTTGAGGGACGAAAAGTTGCTAAAACTAGAAGACCTGACTCTTGATCAGCAATGCTTTCAGAGAAAGAGCTTGATCAAGAGAGGGAAATGTAAAAAATCAATTAACAGAAACCTCAATTAAGTAGAGTTGGGAGACCTGAATGGAGAGTTCTTGCACCCTGTGATGACAGCAGAGCCCTCCAGGAAGGCAAAAGACTTTTCTTCTTTCCTGGCAAGGACTCAGGCAATGAAAAGCCATGGACTCTGTTTACTATAGTTATCCCAACCTTCATTTCTCTCTTATAAAAGTGTTCCCCTTCTCTTGCCATGTAGAGACTTGCAATGTGGCTTATCGTGGTTGCAGACACCTAATTGCAATTCTTTATTGATCCTTAAAAAGAGAATCTTTTCTGGAGAAATAATTGGTAACCTATCTTTTCAGGTCAACACTAGTAAGGAGATTGAATCAGTAATCAAAAACCTTCCAAGAAACAAAAATCCAGAACCAGACGGCTTCACAGAAGAAGTCTACCAAACATTTAAAAAAAACTAACATCAATCCTTCTCAAACTTTTCCAAAAAAATACAAGAGGAGGAAACACTTCCAAATACATTGTATGAGGCCAGAATTACCCTGATACCAAAACGAGACAAGGATGCCATAAAAAGAAAAAGTACAGGCCAATATCCCCAATAAACATACATACAAAAATCCTCAAAAAAATATTAGCAAACCAAATTCAACAATACATTAAAAGGATGGTACATCATGATCAATTGGGATTTATTCCAGGGATGCAAGGATGGTTTAGTATCTGCAAAGCAATCAACATGACACACCACTTAAAAATATGAAGGATAAAAATCATATGATCATCTCAATAGATCCAGAAAAAACATGTGAAAAAATCCAGCATCCATTTATGATAAGAACTCTCAACAAAGTGAGTACAGAGGAAACATATCACAACATAATAAAGGCTATATATGACAAGCTTGTAGTCCACATTATACTCAATGATGAAAAGCTGAAAGCTTTTCCTCTAAGATCAGAAACAAGACAAGGATGTCCACTCTCACAAATTTTATTCAACATAGTATTTGATGTCCTAGCTAGAGCAATTATGCAAGACAAAGAAATAAAAGGCATCCAAAACGGAAAGGAAGAAGTAAAACTGTCATTGTTTGCAGATGATGTGATATATATAGAACATCCTAAAGATACCATCAAAAAACTATTAAAACTAATAAACAAAGTCATTAAAGTTGCAGAATACAAAATCAATATACAAAAATCTGTTGCATTTTTTTAGTAATAAACTATCAGAAAGATAAATGAAGAAAACAATCCCACTTACAATTTCATCAAGAAAAATAAAATACCTAGGAATAAATTTAACCAAGGAGGTGAAAGACCTATACACTGAAAGCTATAAGACATTATGAAAGAAAATGAAGAAGACACAAATAAATGGAAAAATATTCCATGCTCATGGGTTAAAGAAATAATATTTTTAAATGTCCATGCTACACAAAGCCATCTACAGATGCAATCCAATCCCTATCAAAATACCAATGGTATTTTTCACAGAAATAGAACAAACAAACCTAAAATTTGTGTTGAACCACAGAAGACCCTGAATAGCCAAAGCAATCTTGAGAAAGAACAAGGCTAGAAGTACCACACTCCTTGATTTCAACCTATATTACAAAGCTATAGAAATAAAACAGTATGATAGTGGCATAAAGACAGACACATAGATCAATGGAATAGAACAGACAGCCCAGAAATAAACCCACACATATAAACTTACACAAAATTTATGACAAAGGAGTCAAGGATATACAATCAGAGAAGACAGTCTTTTCAATAAATGGTGCTGGGAAAACTGGACAGCCACATGCAAAAGAATGAAACTGGATCAGTATCTTACACCATAAACAAATATTAACTCAAAATGGATTAAAGACTTGGACATAGGACATGAAATCATAAAATTTCTAGAAGAAAACACAGACAATAAGCTCCTTGGCATATGTCTTGGCAATGATTTTTTTGGATTTGACACTAAAAGCAAAGGCAACAAAAGTAGGAATAAACAAGCAGGACTATACAAAACTAAAAAGTTTTTGCACAGAAAAGAAAACCACCAACAAGTAAAAAGGCAACCTACTGAAAGGGAGAAAATATTTGGAAATCATATATCTGATTGGGGCTAATATTCAAAATACATAAAGAACGCAACAATTCAATAGCAAAACAATTTGGTTTAAAAATGGGCAGAGCATCTGAACATTTTTCCAAAGAAGACAGATAGATGGCCAACAGCTACAAGAAAAGATGTTCAACATCACTAATCATCAGGGAAGTGCAGATCAAAACCCCAATAAGATATCAACTCACACCTGTCAGAATGGCTATTATCAAAAAGACAAGAAATAACAAGTGCTGGTGAGGGTGTGGAGAAAAGGGAACCCTTATTTTTCTCCCTTTTTAGTGGGAATGTAAATTGGTGCAACCACTGTGGAAACAGTATCAAGATTCCTCAGAAAACTAAAAATAGAACCATCCTATGACTCAGCAATTCCACTTCTGGGTGTTTGTCCAAAGA
Source organism: Globicephala melas (assembly GCF_963455315.2). NCBI lineage: Eukaryota > Metazoa > Chordata > Mammalia > Artiodactyla > Delphinidae > Globicephala > Globicephala melas. The sequence goes on from NC_083315.2 coordinate 117,495,212, forward strand.
AAATGAAAACACTAATTCAAACAGATAATGCATCCCATGTTCACTGCAGCATTATTTACAATAGCCAAGACATGGAAATAGCCTAAGTGTCCACTGACAGTTAAACGGATAAAGAAAATGTGGTATATACATACAATGGGATATTATTCAGCCATGAAAAAAGAAGGAAATCTTGTAATTTATTACAACATGGATGGACCTTAATGGCATTATGCTCAATGAAATAAGACAGAGAAAGACAAATACTACATGATATCACTTATATGTGGAATTTAAAAAAAAAGCTACGGGCTTTCCTGGTGGCACAGTGGTTGAGAATCTGCCTGCTAATGCAGGGGACATGGGTTCGAGCCCTGGTCTGGGAGGATCCCACATGCCGTGGAGCAACTAGGCCCGTGAGCCACAACTACTGAGCCTGCACGTCTGGAGCCTGTGCTCCGCAACAAGAGAGGCCACGATAATGAGAGGCCCGTGCACTGCGATGAAGAGTGGCCCCCGGTAGCCACAACTAGAGAAAGCTCTCACACAGAAACGAAGACCCAACACAGCAGAAATAAATAAATTAATAAACTCCTACCCCCAACATCTTCTTTAAAAAAAAAAGCTGGGCTCATACAGAACAAATCAGTGGCTGCCAGAGGTGGGGGTGGGGGGGCAAATGGGTGAAGGGGGTCAAAAGGTACAAGTTTCCAGTTATAAAATAAGTCATGAGGATGTCATGTACAGCATGGTGACGATAGTTAATAATACTGTATTGTATATCTGAAAGTTGCTAAGAGAATATATCTTAAAAGTTTTCATCACGAGAAAAATATTTATAACTCTGTATGATGACAGATATTAACTAGAATTATTGTGATCATCTTGAAATATATACAAATATAGAATCATTATGTTGTACACTTGAGACTAACATAATGTTATATGTCAACTATACCTCAATTTAAACATAAATAAGAGGAAAAAACTTACCTCTGATAAAGGGCCTGTATCCAGAATATGTTTGTTTGTTTTTTAAGTATTCCAATTCAACAACAAGAATCAAACACTCTGATAAAAATTAGCAAAAGATTTTAGCAGACACTTTACCAAGTAGATATATAAGTGGAATATAAGACATCCAACATGATTATTCATTAGAGAAAGACAAATTATATCTACAATGAGATGTAAACTACACACTCACTAGAATGACTAAAATTAAAAAGACTGATCACGCCAGGTGTTGAACTAGATATGGAGAAAATGGAACTCTTCAACTTTGCTGGTGGGAATGCAAAATGGTACATCCACTTGAAAAAGAGTTTGTCAGTTTCTTATAAAGTTACATATACACTAACTATAAAACTCAGCAATCCCACTAATGTGTATTTATACAATAAAAGTTAAAATATATGTTAATGGTACACATTTTCTTGGGTTGTATTTAAAAACTTATAACCTGTCACTTCCTTTTAATATAAAAGAGAAAGGGGTCTTTAGATATACATACTGAATTGCTTTAAAATGAAATTAATTTATGTCTGAGATTTTCTTCAAAATAACTCAGGATGGGGACTTGATGAGACAAAATCACCCATGGGTTTAATATTGTTTTAACTGGATAAGATGTACATGGGGGTTCATTATACTATTCTTTCCACTTTTGTATGTGTTTTCTGATAGAAAAATTATAAGTCTGGTGGAAATTTCCTAATTACCTCCTCTTTAATCTGGAAACCAAAATAATGCCAATTAAGATGTCCTAACTGGCACTTGGAGTAAGTGCCAAGGACTATAAATGTTGAAGGAGTATTACTATGAGTTTGTGGCAGTTGAATTCCCCGCCTCAATATCTTGAAATGGGAGTGTAGGCTCAGTAGAGGCAGCTGACGCTTAAAGATTTGAGAAATTATATCCATTTAACTTCCATTTTTTAATCTTTACTCCAAAATCATGACAGCCACATTTAGAGAAAATACTTTTGATGTTAAGGCAGGTATGATTCTTTTACAGAATAACACCACCTTCTCTGTGGACAGTTTCATGTAAATTGACTCTAGTTTGTATTAACTATTTCATCAGAGAGTAGAAATCCAGTTTAGTATATTCAAGATTCAAATCCTGGAGACACTAGCTCAAAAGGACCCAGAACCCATAATTGTAATCCTACCAAAATGGGTAGGAGCAGTTACTAACAAAGTTCATTCAGTGCAGTTCTTTTCATTCAACATGGAGTTTCAAATCCCCTATGTCAAGAACACACAATCATTAAGTTGGTGCCCTATTCTATATTCTGAGTACCAGGAACCCCAGAAGTCACTTCCTTCCAGCAGAATCTCAACTAAAATTGACAAAACTCAAATGAAGGTGGTAGCAGATATGTTCTCATGATCTGGAAAATAAGGATGAGATATTGAAGGACCTTAAAGGTCATGATGAAGAGTCTAGAACCAACTTTGAAGTAATACTAATAATTGATAATAATCCTTATTATTTAAATTCCACAAAGATTTAGACATAATAATCACTCCTTCCTTTTTTATTGTTAAATGCAAAACCCACACAGGGTCTGGCAGGTTCTCTTCTGCAGGTCCATCATGGTAGACATTCAAATTCATTAACTCTTCTGTAATGCATTAGTACACAGAAAATGCCTCAATAAATATTGTTTTGCACCAATGGATGGGGAAAATGGCACTAGGTTTTTTCCTTTAGCAATCTAAAATTAATCTCTACTTTCATGAAATGTATTATATGATTGGAGACAATAGCCTCTCCTTGGGTAAAACTAAGAGTTTGTATTGTCCAAGTACAAAGTTGCTCTAGAAAACAAAGACTGGGTTAGGATCTAAAACTACCTTATAATTTATCAAATGAATAGTCAGTATTTAAAATGCAGTATTTCACTACAGAATGAATCATCAAATTTTAAGGAATGGTTACCCAGTTAACTGATTAATTATCTAGCCCTCTGTCCCTATTCTTCTGGCTATTTTATTATCCACCACTATCTCTAACAGGGAATGAACAAAGAAGTAAAAAAGAAATGAGACACAGCTATCAGCAGCTCAGAGTCACATGTTTATGCTGGAGGATACAGGATCATGGGCTCCATTAAGAACTGAGAATTTCCTGTCTTTGGATTTGTTTCCCATGTTTCCCCTGACCCCATTATCATACACAATTGAGAGTTACTTATATAAAAAAGAAAAATTAACCAAAAATGTATCTGAGCCAACATAAGATACAATCTTTTAAAATTATACTTTTTTTTAAATCCCTGGGCAAGTATCTCTGCTAATGATAAATCTTTAATCTCCTGTGATTTTGTTTGTTTGAGAACTCATAACTTGCCATTCTCTTGTTTTTAGTTCTAAGAAAACAACAGAGGATGCATAACAGCATCAGTTGTGAGCACTGAATCATCCTCTCCCTCCATGGTTGACCACAGACCAGTAACAGCAGCTTTCCTTCCAGTCCTATTATCCTCAACAAGCAGAGAGAAGTCTACACTTCTGGCAAAACATTCAAGACATCATATATTATTTTGTCTTTTGCCTTAATATTTTCTACTGTCTGCCATCCTCGTAGAGGATTTAAAGGTGAAACATGGACAACTTCATGCACCTCTACACCCTGCTTCATACAGGAGCTGACCTTTTCTATACAACTCTTCAGGAAGCTAGATGACCTTTAATATTCAGTAAATTTTCCCCTATTTTGAAAGCTTATGTTGGATTCTTTTCTGGCATCTTCACTTTCACATAGCTAATGTATAAATGCGTAAGTTTTGGGTGAATGCCCTTGAAACTCAGTTGGTAGAAAGCATCAACCAAGAACTAAATAAAATAAAATGTCATACTCATTTTCATTTTCCTTAATGTGAAATCTCCTCTAAGAGGAAATAGTGAGTCTTGCTGAGTAAAAACCCAAGAACAAAATGTACACAGTTCTCTGTTCTAATAAAAGTATTTTAACTGGGTAATAAGGCATGAGGAGAGAAAAAAAATTATAACACAGGTCGCTGAACCAAATGATCAACTAAGGAGTTCTTTCTAAAGGAACAGTCAATATCCAGCATGCATTTATGGGGTTGTCAAGCAACAGGGATTTCAGCAGGATCCTTTCTGCTTAAACAAGTTCAGTGAAGCTGATATAAACTCAAAGCAGTATCAGCAGCATTCTACCATGAAGCAAATAACATTTTACAGGACTGAAGTTCTTGTTCAGCTGAGCTGTAGTCATGGTCTCAAATTCTTGGTTGCCTTAATAAAATAACCTAAAGAAAAACAGAAGCTATAACTGAAATTTTTAAAGGAATGTATTTTAAACATACTAGATCTGAAATTATATCTTTCTTAAACCCTGTTGAGCGTGCCTGGAATTTACAGATGAATTTATCCTTGACTTCATAGCCTACAACTGTACAATAAGTCAGAGATTATCTTACCCCATCATTTGGATTGTTATTCTTTTTCTTCATTAGAGACTCCCAATTAGCCTTTAAGTATTTACTTATTGATTCTAGGATAGCAAGATGTTAGAGACCAGACATCCTACCTGGTGGTTGCACTGACCATTTGAGGCCAACAGAGTAAAGCCCTTTGAATGTGAATGGCCTATAATTTTCCAGTAACTTCTGACTGCCTCAAAGGAACAAAGTAAAATTTCACCAAAATAGACCATCCCAAAGCACTCAGATATATCTGGGTTTCTAAATTTATCAGCCACAATACAATCAAGTTTCTCATCACATGACCTCCTTCTTTCACTGTGGTCACCCAACTAGACCATCACCTAGACCATCTACTCTAGTATCATCTATACTTCCATCATTCCTTGATATTCCTGTCACTCATATTACCAATATCCTGGGCACCTAACTTGGTTTAGGTGCTCTCCCTAACCAGCCCTTCGAAGGCATCTCCATCACTACTCACAATAGGCTGCATGTTGCTCACCCATTGTTGACCAGGTGCATGTGCCATCATTCTACAGAACAGAGAGAACAAAAAGCCCAAAGTGACTAGGAATCCAACTCAAGAGGCCTCATCTGGGTTGGTCCTCTCACTCTGATTGTCCATTTAAGAAATATCTCCTGCCCCAAATGATAAGCAGACTAATCCCTTCCTCCTAAGGAGTGTAATAAACATAATTTCTAATCCTCTTTTTTTGAGCTACAGAAACTGGGTTCAGAATATTTATCTGAAACTAAGTCTGATCCTGATTCTAAGCCAGGTATTGGCAAACTTTTTCTGTAAAGGGTCAAAGAGTAAATATTTTAGGCTTTGTGGGCCCCATATAGTGTGTCACATATTCTTTGAGTTTTTGTTTGTTTATAATTATTTAGGAATATAAGAAAACATTCTTTGCTCATGGGCCATACAAAAATGGGCCACCGGCTGGATTTGGCTCATGGGCTACAGTTTGCTTACCTCTGCTGTAAGCATTGTTGCCCAACTGCTTACCAACTGTTATGGATTGAATTGTATCTCTCCAACATTCATATGTCAAAGCCCTAACCTCCAGTGTGACTATATTTGGAGATAGGACTGTATTTAGGAGATAATTAAGGTTAAATGATATCATAAGGGTGGGGCTCTAATTCAATAGACCTGGTAGCCTTAAAAGAAGAGGAAGGGAGGGATCCCTCATTCCCATTCATATTTTTTCTTTCTTTCTCTCTCTCTCTTTCCCCTTCCCTTCCCTTCCCTCCCCTGCCTCTCTCTCTCCCCCCTCCTCCATGCACCATGCACATGTTTTGAGGAAAGATTACTTCAGCACACAGCAAGATAACACAGCTACATATAGGCCAACAGAAGAAGCCTCAGAATGAAAACTATCTCTCCAGCATCTTGTTATTGGACTTCTCAACCTCTAGAATTCTAATAAGTTTCTGTTGTTTAAGGCACTCAATCTATGGTATTTTGTTACAGAAGCCGAGCAGACTAAAACAGCCACTAATCCCACTAGACTGATCACATGCTGTTACATAACCACAACAATCAGGATTCTTCATTCAGTATGAACAGCCACCCACTCCCAACATATGTGTCAAGAGATTAAAGTAATAGGTTATTATTGGCTACAGTTATACAACAGGCATAGTAAGGCCCAAATTTCTCAAGGTCACTTCCTACCTCAGATTTGAAACTTACACAAAAATCTAATGTTCTACTATCTCTTATAAATAGTCCAGAGAATTCTTTATCATATTTTTATAGGGACAGAGATGTATTACCCACATCCCCTTTTTTTTAAACATCTTTATTGGAGTATAATTGCTTTACAATGGTGTGTTAGTTTCTGCTTTATAACAAAGTGAATCAGTTATGCATATACATATGTTCCCATATCTCTTCCCTCTTGCGTCTCCCTCCCTCCCACTCTCCCTATCCCACCCCTCTAGGTGGTCACAAACCACCTAGCTGATCTCCTTGTGTTATGCGGCTACTTCCCACTAGCTATCTATTTTACATTTGGTAGTGTATATATGTCCATGCCACTCTCTCACTTTGTCACAGCTTACCCTTCCCCCTCCCCATATCCTCAAGTCCATGCTCTAGTAGGTCTGTGTCTTTATTCCCGTCTTACTCCTAGGTTCTTCATGACCTTTTTTTTTTTTTCTTAGATTCCATATATATGTGTTAGCATACGGTATTTGTTTTTCTTTTTCTGACTTACTTCACTCTGTATGACAGACTCTAGGTCCATCCACCTCACTACAAATAACTCAATTTCGTTTCTTTTTATGGTTGAGTAATATTCCATTGTATATATGTGCCACATCCCCTTTTAAGGAAAGACTTTATGCCCAGTTGTGGGAAACACAGTCAGCAGACAGCCTCCAGGTGTCAGCTCCTTCAGGATCGGCCTCAGCTGGAGAGAGTTGCTTCTCCCCAGACCACACCCTTCCCAGGGCAGTTTGCATCCAGCAGAGCAAGGCATATGCATAACTATCAGGCCATTTTGTCCCAACACAAACAGTCCTTCCTACTAATTGTGATCTTATTCTTGTGTTTGAGATTTCTTACTCCTTCAGAAGTCCTGTTTGAGTTTCAAGTTTGTGGCAAAGCCCCCAATCATTCTTTGATTCCTCTAAATTATTTTAAAGATGCTTCAGTACAAAAGAGAATTATTTTAAAGATTTTTCGTTGTGTCAGTGTTCCTCCATTAATCAATTCAGTTCACTCTCCACTTATGGGCTCTTTTAGGACATAAAGGCTTTTAATAAATTGTGCTGTAATGCAAGGCCACAGACTCACATTGAGAGAGCACTATAATAAGCAGTTCTATGAAACTTATCAGTGTGTCTGCTATAAGGATATTGTTGAGGATGTTCATCATTAAATTGAGAAGTGTCACTTTCGTGAGGCCACTCAGGAGGAATGTATTTCTTCTCTTAGCATCAAGAATTGTTGTGCCTATCCTAAGAAATTCATTTGCTTTTATCTTACATGACTCATGTAGAGCTCATCCTGTAAGAAGGTAGTCTAGTACAATGGTTAGACTGATCTAGACTGCTTCATAGCCCAGCTCTGCTGCTTACTATCTCTATAACCTTGAATGCATAACTTAAACTTTCTGTACCTCAGTTTCCTCACCCGTAAAATTATGATAAGAATAGTACCTTCCAAAAAAAAAAAAAGAATAGTACCTTCCTCATGGGTGATATGAAGAACTAAATGAATTCCACCTACATAGTATTTAAAGCAGTCTTAGCATGGAGAAAGAACTCAATGAATGTTATATTATGGTATTCTTTTAATTGGACTAAAGCTACTACTTCATGGGATGTATTTTGTGTACTCTGCTCATTTCCCAATGCTTCTTGTACTTGATTTTTACTTTGCCTCAACTTTCTGAACTTCCACTTTTTAAATATATATAATAGTCATCATCTGTTCCTGATTATGAAATTAATAAATCTGCAACGTCTAAATGCGACAACATGGATGGGTTTTGAGAGCATTATGCTTAGTGAGATGTCAGACAGAAAAAGACAAATACTGTATGATCTCACTTATGTGTGGAAAAAGCCAAACACATAGAAACAGAGTAGGATAGTGGTTACCAGGGGCTAGGAGATGGGGGTATTGGGGAGATGGTGGTCAAAGGGTACAAACTTGCAGTTAGAAAATGAGTAAGTTCTGGAGATTTAATGCACAGCATTGCGAGTATAGTCAACAATACTGTATTATATACTTCAAAGTTGCTAGGAAACTGTATCTTAAATGTTCTCACCACAAAATGAAATGATAATTAGGTGACGTGATGGAGGTATTAGCTAATGCTACAGTGGTAATCATATTGCAATATATAAATGTACCAAATCAATACACTGTACAACATGTTAAACTTACACAACATTATATGTCAATTATATCTCAATTCAAAAAATAATAACATAGGATGTGACATCACCAAGACTGCAACATGAGGTGTTCCTGACTTCACTCCCCTTCACAAAAAGAACTAACATCTATTCAAGAACAAGACACTACTGAGAGACTCTTCAAACACGGGGGTTAAGCTGAAGCACCCCCTGCACTTCATAGACGAGGACAGATTGCACTAGAAGGGTAAGAGAACTGGCTACATGTTGGCTGCACTGTTACTCCTCCCCCAAGACAGCACAGGACCAACTGAGCCTCTTGTTCTTCCAGTAGACAAACAGAACCCAAGGGGAACAATAACCTTCCCCTAGCATTGTGGGTCACTTTTTGGAAGCCCCTACTCTGGTCTCACCCCATGGGGGGTTTCAGGGGAATCTGCAGGGCTCAGACACTGTGAGTCTGACTGTGACAGAGAAGGGAAGAGGGGCTTGCAACAACCAACACACAGAACTTGGCAGATCGAGTTCACACCTGCAGTACCCAAATAGTAATCCCTACCAGTGGCTTTGCTCATCTACAGAACCAAGTTGGGGGTGCAGTCTGACCAGGGAACTCAGTGGGGTGCAGATCTGCCTGATTCAGATCCTCAAATGAGTTTTCTTGACCCTAGAGCCTGGTTTGCCCACATCGAAGCAAAGTACTGAGTCACAGCTCTATCCACTATGACAGTGCCTTCCAGCCCCATCTGACCAGAGGACTGGTGACAACTCCTGGGAGCTGTGTGCTCCAGCAGCACTCAAGCCAAGAGGCAGGCGGGGAGAGGTGACTCCCCCCAGAGCAAAGCCAGTACCAGGTACGGAGGTTTCCTGCACTACACACAGCAGGGGGATTAATTCATAGCCAAGCTGAGGGTAGCTCCTGGCCCTTTCTAACCAGAGAGTCTGTTTGGGAAATTGAGAATCTCCTGGAGTGGCCCCTCTCCCCTGCCTCTGACCCAGGCAAGGAGGCTGAGACAAAGCCCCATCTGCTGTGGAGAGTGTCTTCAGGCCCCATCTGACCAAAAGGACTGGCAACAACTCCTAGAAGCTGTGTGGCCCAGCGGCACGCAGGCCAAGAGAATGACAGACAGAGCCAACAGTCTGCAGAGCAAAACCAGTGGCCCTATTCAGCCAGAAGACTTGGGGTGCATGTCAGCTTGACTTAAGACAACAAACAAAAGTTTTACCAGTTTTAGAGCTGCTTCTCTTACTATGCCAGGGAGAGAATCTAATTTGTAGTCCTGCTCATTGCTAAATACAGCCTTCAGCCTGCCCAAGCAGCAAACCTAACCAGAGCACACAGGAAATTGTGTAGCCCATCCAATAGCCATGCTTACAGTGGGAACTGAACAGAGAACACAGCCCATGGCTTCCCTCATCTTCAGAGCAAAACTTACCTGATCAGGGAATTCAGTGCACACTCAGGCCTAATTTGGGCCCCCAAACAGTGAGCTATAGAGGCCATAGCTTTGGCCTGCTGCCCTGCCAGTGCAGAGACATTAATTCATAACCCCATCTACTACTGAATATAGTACCCAGTCCTGACCATCTAGTAAGTCTGACCAGAGAATTTAGGGAACCATGGAACCTGTTCTCTGGCCTCACTTGGGTAGGAAACCAAGTCAGCAGTCTTATCCAACTGTTCACAGCCAGTGACACACACCTCCCCAAAACAGACCATAATAGCAGACCCCATCAGCCCAAAGACATTACCAGCAGACACACCCAGAAACCCAAAATGAGCTGACTGGTAAAGAACTGTATCTGCCAAAGCAAACCTATACAGTCTGGAAGAGGAGTCCCATTGCCCAAAAGTGCAGATACCAATAAAAGAATCAAAGATCAAAAAAATAAGGTAAATATGACACCACCAAAGAAAACTAATAAAGCCCCAATAACTGACCTTAAAGAAATGGAGATCTATAAACTGTCAAACAAAGAATTCAGAATAATTCTATTAAGGGAGCTTAGTGAATTACAAGACAACACAGACAGACAACTAAACAAAATTAGAAAAACAATGCACGAACAAATGAGAAATGTGACAAGAAAAGAGCAACCATCAAAAAAAAAAAAACAAATCAGAAAGTCAAGGGTTGAAAAATATAATAACTGAACTGAAGAATTCAACAGAGTTTCAAAAGCAGACTCGATCATGCAAAAGAAAGAATCAGCAACCTGGATGATAGGACATTGGAAATTAGCCAGTCAGAGGAGGAAAAAGAAAAGAAAAGAAAAGTTGAAAACAGAATGAAAAACAGTGAAACTGAACAGGGAGGACTACACCAAGACATATTATGATTAAATTGTCTAAAGTCAAAGACAAAGAAAGAATTTTAACAACAGCAAGAGAAAAAAGAGAAGTTACATACAAGGGAACTCCCATAAGATAATTGGCAGATTTCTTAACAGAAACTATTCGGGCCAGGAGAGAATGGGGTGACATATTCAAAATATTAAAAGAAAATAACTGTCAACCAAGAATTCTATGCCCACTGAAACTGTCCTTCAGAAATGAGGAAGGGCTAAAGACAATCCTGAACAAACAAAAGCTGAGGCAGTTCATTACCACCAGATGTCCTTTACAAGAAATGCTAAAGGGAGTTCTATGAGTCAAAGTAAAAGGACACTAATTAACATCATAAAAACACCTCACTGGTAATGGTAAATATATAGTCATAATTAGATTCTGCAATACGGTAATAGTGGTGCATAACTCACAACTCTACTTTAAAAGTTTAAAAAATGAATGTAGTAAAAATGCCATAACTACAATAATTCATTAGCCACAATATTAAAAACATGTACATTGTAACAACAATAACCTAAAATTAGGAGGAGGAAAAAAAGTAAAGTCCACAAGTTATACTGAAATTCAATTGTTATTAATTTAAAATAGGGTATTAGGGCTTCCCTGGTGGCACAGTGGTTGAGAGTCCCCCTGCCGATGCAGGGGACACGGGTTCGTGCCCTGGTCCGGGAAGATCCTACATGCCACAGAGCAGCTGGGCCCATGAGCCATGGCCACTGAGCCTGCATGTCCGGAGTCTGTGCTCCACAAAAGGAGAGGCCACAACAGTGAGAGGCCCACGTACCGCAAAAAAAAAAAAAAAAAAAAAAAATAGGGTATTAGAAGATTAAGGTATTTTATATAAGCCTCATGGTAACCACAAAGGAAACTCTTGTAGTAATACACAAAAAAATGTGATAAAGAAGTTGAAGTGTACTGATACCAAATGACATCAAAATATCACAAAAGACAACAGAATACGAAAGAACAATTAATGTACAAAACAACACAAAAACAATTAACAAAACTGCAATAGTAATTTAAATATCAATAATTGCTTTAAATGTAAATAGATTAAATTCTCCAATCAAAAGACACAGAATGGCTGAATGGATAAAAATAAATAAGATTCAACAATGTGCTGTCTAACTCACTATAGTCTTAAAGATACACAGACCAAGAGTGAAAGAATGGAAAAAGACATTTCAAGCAACTAGTAACCAGAAAAAGCAAGGACAGACATACTTATATCAAAGTAGACTTTAAACAAAAATAGTAAAAAGAAACAAAGAAGGTCATATTATACTATATATTATAATATATTTTATTATATATATTATTTATTATATTATATATTTATATATTATTATATATATTTTATAATATATAATATATTATAATAAATAATATATTATAATATATAATATATATTGTATATATTATATATTTATATATTATTTATTATATTATATATTATATTATATTATATATTATATAAAAGGGTCAATACATCAAGAAGATATAACATTGTAAACATTTACACACTCAGCATTGGAGCACCTAAATATATAAAGCAAAAACCAATAGAACTCAAAGGAGAAATAAACAATAATACAATAATAGTTGGAGACTTTAATACCACACTCTCAACAACGGACAGATCATCTAGACAGAGAATCAATAAGGAAACAGTGGATTTGAACACCACAATAGACCAAATGAACCTAACAGACATATACAAAATATTCTATCCAACAACAGCAGAATACATATGCTTCTAAAGTGCACATGGAACATTTTCTAGGATAGACGACATGTTAGGCCACAAAACAAGTGTTAGCAAATCAAGAAGACTAAAATCATACCAAGTATCTTCTGTGACCACAATGGCATGAAACTAGTGATCAGTAACAAGAGGAAAACTGGAAAATTCACAAACACATGGAAATTAAACAACACTCTCCTGAACAACAAATGGATCAAAGAAGAAATTAAAGGGGATATAAAAAAGTCTCTTGAATCAAACAAAAATGGATGGGATGCAGCAAAGGTGGTTGTAAGAGGGAAGTTCGTAGCAATGAACACCTACATTAATAAGCAAGAAAGATCCCAAATAAGCAATATAACTGTATGCTTTAAGGAATTAGAAAAAGAAAAATAAACTGAGGCCAAAGATAGCAGAAGAAAGGAAATAATAAAGATAAAAACAGAAAAAAATGAAATTGAGAACAGGAAAACAACAGAAAAGATTAACCAAACTAAGAGTTGGTGTTTTAAAAGATAAACAAAATTGATAAACCCTTAACTAGACAAACCAAGGCAAAAAGAGAAAGGACCCAAATGAACACAATTATAAATGAAAAAGGAGACATTACAATTGATACCACAGAAATTCAAAGGATCATAAGAGGCTACTATAAACAAGTATATGCCAACAAACTAGACAACCTAGAAGAAATGGAAAAAATTCTTAGAAACATTCTTTCTTCTTACCAAGATTGAAGCAAGAAGAAATAGAATATTTGAATAAATCACTTACTACTAAGGAGATTGAACCAGTAATCAAAGATCTCCCAAAGAAAATCCCAGGACCATATGGCTTCACTGGTAATTTTTACAGTACATTTAAATAAAATTTTAACACCAATCTTTCTCAAAATGAAGTGGGTTTTTTTTTGGGGGGGGGGGGGCGGGCTGTGCACTCCCAAAATCATTTTACGAGGGTAGTATTGTCAAGATACCAAAACCAGAAAAGGATAATACTAAAAAAGAAAACTACAGGCCAATATCCCTGATGAATATAGATGCAAAAATTCTCAATAAAATACTAGCAAACCAAATTCAACAGCCTATTAAAAGGATCATTCACATGATCAAGTGGGATTTATCCCTGGGAAGTAAAGATGGTTCAACATATGAAAATCAAGCAATGTGATACATCACATTAAAAGTATAAAAGAAAAGAATTATATGATCATCTCAATAGATGCAGATAAAGCATGTGACAAAATCCAACATTCATTCATGATAAAAACTATTAACAAATTAGGCAGAGAAGGAACATATCTCAACATAACAAAGGCCATATATGACAAGACTACAGCTAACATAATCAGTGGTGAAAGGGTGAAATCTCTTTTTATAAGAGCAGGAACAAGACAAGGGTGCCCACACAGGCCTTAAAGTAGGAGAGGAGGTATTCTGGGGAATTCAGCTGGTGAAAATTATTTTAGTTGTTAATTTATCTTAAGACTTAATCCTCTGTCAATTTGCATTATAAAGTTTTATAATAGCCTGTTATTATTTATTCAAAAGATATATACAAACAAAACTAAACAAAACTTGGAAACTTTAATGAGTTTCTGATGCTTGGAGGCATCTTTGGAAGAGGTGGTATTTTAACATGTTCAGGAATTAAAGTCTCTTATTTTTGCATTTTCAAGTCTCTCTAAGTCATTAATATGCCAACCACTTTCTTGCAGTAATACCTCTTCAGTCACTTCTGAAAAGTTGGCAGTACCTAATTTTTAAAGGATAGACTTGAAAAATCAGTCTCTGCAACATCAACTCACTCAAGGAATAAGAAGAAAAGCATGGCTACATGCCAGTATTACATAGCCATTTTGATAATTTTGAAAGAGCCATGTATCAAATTAACCTTTTTATTTTTCAATTAACAAACAAAATACATATAATGTCACACATACAAAGAAAAGCCAAGGGTGCCCACTCCCACCACGCTTATTCAACATACTACTGGAAGTCCTAGCTAGAGCAATCAGGCAAGAAAAAAGATATACCAGAATTGGAAAGGAAAAAGTAAAATTGTTTCTACTTACAGACAACATGATTTTATATATAGAAAATATAACAACTCTACCAAAAAACTGTTAGAGCTTCTGCCCATTTTTGGATTGGGTTGTTTGGTTTTTTTTGATATTGAGCTGCATAAATTGCTTATATATTTTGGACATTAATCCTTTGTCAATTGATTCATTTGTAAATATTTTCTCCCATTCTGAGGGCTGTCTTTTCGTCTTTTTTATGGTTTCCTTTACTGTGCAAAAGATTTTAAGTTTCATTATGTCCCATTTGTTTATTTTTGTTTTTATTTCCATTTCTCTGGGAGGTGGGTCAAAAAGGATCTTGCTGTGATTCATGTCATAGAGTGTTCTGCCTATGTTTTCCTCTAAGCGTCTGATAGTGTCTGGCCTTACATTTAGGTCTTTAATCCTTTTTGAGTTTATTTTTGTGTATGGTGTTAGGAAGCGTTCTAATTTCATTCTTTTACATGTAGCTGTCCAGTTTTCCCAGCACCACTTATTGAAGAGGCTGTCTTTTCTCCATTGTACAATGTTCATTGCAGCACTATTTACAATAGCCAGGACATGGAAGCAACCTAAGTGTCCATCAACAGGTGAATGGATAAAGAAGATGTGGCACATATATACAATGGAATATTACTCAGCCATAAAAAGAAACGAAACTGAGTTATTTGTAGTGAGTTGGATGGACCTAGAGTCTGTAATACAGAGTGAAGTACGTCAGAAAGAGAAAAACAAATACCAAATGCTAACACATATATATGGAATCTAAAAAAAACAAAGTGGTTCTGATGAACCTAGGGGCAGGACAGGAATAAAGAAGCAAACGTAGAGAATGGACTTGAGGACACAAGGAGAGGGGAGGGTAAGCTGGGATGAAGTGAGAGAGTAACACTGACATATACACACTACCAAATGTAAAACAGATAGCTAGTGGGAAGAAGCTGCATAGCATAGAAAGATCAGCTTGGTGCTTTGCAACCACCTAGAGGAGTGGGATAAGGAGGGTGGGAGGGAGACGCAAGAGGGAGGGGATATGGGGATATACGTATGCATATAGCTGATTCACTTTGTTATACAGCAGAAATTAACACAACATTGTAAAGCAATTATACTCCAATAAAGATGTTAAAAAAAAACTGTTAATCAATAAATTCAGTAAAGTTGCAAGATACAAAATTAACATACAGAAATCAGTAGCATTTCTATTTACTAACAACAAAATTCCTGAAAAACAAAGAAAATTCATCTCATTTGCAATAGCACCAAAAACAATAAAATACCTAGGAATAAATATAATTTAGGAGGTTAAAGATCTCTACACTGAAAATTACAAAACACTGATGAAAGAAATTAAAGACACAAATAAATAGAAAGGTATCCCATGTTCATGGATTGAAAAAATTGTTAATATGTCAGTACTCCCAAAAGCCATCTTATTGAAAAAATTAGTACAGTATTGTTAAAATGTCAAAACTACTGAAAGCCATCTATAGATTCAATGTAATCCCATCAAGATTTTAATGGCATTTTTGACAGAAGTAGAAAAAACACTTCTAAAATTTATATGGAACCAAAAAAGACCTTAAATAGCCACAGAAACCCTGCGAAAGCACAAAAGCAGGAGTTATCACACGTCCTGATTTCAAACTATACTGTAAAGCTATAGTCATCAAAACAGTATGGTACTGGCATAAAAAGACAAATAGACCAATGGACAGAATTAGGAGCCCAGAAAAAACCCAAGCATACACAGTCAACTAATATTTGACAAGGGAGGCAGGAATACTCAACGCAGAAAACACAGTCTCTTCAATAAATGGGGAGAATTGGATATTAACATGAAAAAGAATGAAGCTGGACCCATATCTTATACCACTCACAAAAATTAACTCAAAATGGATTAAAGACTTAAATGTAAGATCTGAAACTATAACACTCCTGGAAGAAAACATGGGAAAAAAGCTCCTTGACATGGGTCATATTTTTTGGATATGACACCTAAAGCACAAGCAACAAAATAAAAATAAATAAGTGGACTACATCAAACTAAAAAGCTTCTGCACAGCAAAACAAATCATCAGCAAAGTGAAAAGACAACCTACAGAATGGGAAAAAATATTTTCAAACCATATGTCTAACAAGGGGTTAATATCCAAAACATATAAATAACTCATACAAGTTGATGGCAAAATAATAATAATAACCCGATTAAATAATGGGCAAAGGACCTGAATAGACATTTTTCTAGAGAAGATATATGAAAGGTCAACAGGAACATGAAAACATGCTCAACATCACGAGTCATTAGAGAAATGCAAATTAAAACCACAATGAGTTACCACCTCACACCTTTACAATGGTCATTATCAAAAAGATAAGAGATAAATACTGGCATGGATGTGGAGAAAAGGGAACTCTTGTGCACTGTTGGTGGGACTGTAAACTGGTACAGCCACTATGAAAAACAGTATGAAGGATCTTCAAAAAATTAAGACTACTATATGATCCAGCAATTCTATTTCTGGGAAATATATCGAAAGGAAATGAAATAGCCAGGACATGGGAGGAACCTAAGTGTCCATCGACAGATGAATGGATAAAGAAGATGTGGCACATATGTACAATGGAATATTACTCAGCCATAAACAGAAACGAAACTGAGTTATTTGTAGTGAGGTGGATGGACCTAGAGTCTGTCATACACAGTGAAGTAAGTCAGAAAGAGAAAAACAAATACTGTATGCTAACACATATATATGGAATCTAAAAAAAAAAAAATGGTTCTTAAGAACCTAGGGGCAGGACAGGAATAAAGACACAGACATAGAGAATGGACTTGAGGACTCGGAGAGGGGAAAAGGTAAGCTGGGACTAAGTGAGAGATTGGCATGGACATATATACACTACCAAATGTAAAATAGATAGCTACCGGGAAGCAGCTGCATAGCACAGGGAGATCAGCTCGGTGCTTTGTGACCACCTAGAGGGGTGGGATAGGGAGGGTGGGAGGGAGACGCAAGAGGGAGGGGATATGGGGATATATGTGTATGTATTGCTGATTCACACTAACACACCACTGTAAAGCAATTATACTCCAATAAAGATGTTAAAAAAGAAAAAAAAATCCTGCACTCCCATGTTCATAGCAGCACTATTTACAATAGCCAAGACGTGGAAATAACCTAAGTGTCCATCAGTAAATGAATGGATAAAGAAGTGTTATACATATACAATGAAATATTATTCAGCCATAAAAGTCAAATAAATTCTCTCATCTGCAACAACATGGGTGGACTCTGAAGGCATTATGCTAAGTGAAATAAGTCAGAGAAAGACAAATACAGTATGATCTCACTTATATGTGGAATCTAATAAAACAAAAACAAAGTCATAGAAAAAGAGATTAGAGTTGTGGTTACCACAAGTGAGGGTTGGGGTGAGGGGGAAGTGAAGGAAGATGGTCAAAAGGTACAAGTTTCCAGTTATAAGATAAATTTAGATAAATAAGTACTAGGGATGTAATGTACAATATGATGACTATAGCTAACAGTGCTGTATGATATCATACATAGGAAAGTTGTTAAAACAGTAAATCCTAAGAGTTCTCATCACAAGGAAAATTTTTTTCCTTTATTCTTTTCTTCTTTCTTTTTTATTGTATCTATACAAGAATATGAATGTTAGTTAACTGTATTATGATTATCATTTCACAATATATGTAAATCAAATCATCATGCTCTATGCCTTAAACTTATACAGTGATGTATGTCAATTTTCTCTCAGTAAAACTGGAAAAAATAACAAAATGAATTTTAAAAATATAAAAATCTATAATATTAATTATTGATGATAAATACCATTTATTGAGCACTTGTTATATACTTGTTATATGCAAAGCATATATTAGCTAATTTAACCTTCACAAAAACCTTATTGCCATTTACTTCATTTCACACATGAGGAAATTAAGCCCTGAAGTAACAGTGCCATTTAACCCAGGACCTCACAGCTGGAAAGTGAAATTTAAACCCACATCTGATTTACGACTTCACCAACCTGACATAACTACTAGATACACTTCCATATATTTTCTTCACCTACAGATGTTCTTTGCATGTTTGTGTGTATGTGTGTATGTATTTTAATGGAGTACTTTATGTAATTGTACATTTATTTAATTTTCCATGTCATTAATTAGTATTCAAAATATAAGTTTTAATAGCTATATACTTCACCTCATGTTTATACAAAAATGTACTTAAGCTAATTACCCTGTTTTTGCCAACTTTTTAAATAAAACATTAACAAATCATCTCACACATGGAGTTTAATGATCATCTCCAATTACTTATCTAGTAAAATCTTAGTAGTGAAATTACTGAGTTAAGATATATGAACATTTTAAGGCCAGTATTCATATTTCCAAAATGTCTTCAAGAAAGATTGATCACTTTATTCTTGAACTAAAGGACAAAGAGGCTATTATCATGTCCAAAGTCAAATTAAAAAGAAATATTTTAAATTCTACTGGATTTTTATTGGAATTGCATTATACTGATAGACTCAGAGGAAAGAAATACCTTTTCCACCAAGAATGTGGTATGCCCCACCACTTATTCAAGTCTTCTTTTGAAGTTCAGTAAAGTTTTATAGTTTTCCTTCATATAGATCTTATGCATTTGAGGTAAAATTTATTTCTAGATATTTTAAAGTTTTTGTTGTTACTATGAAAGTGATGGTTTCTTGCTATATTTTATACCTGATTTTCTACTGTATAGAGGAAAGCTTTTTAGTTATGATTTTATTCTTTTTATTAACATTTACTTGTAACAAAAAAAATCTCACTTCTTATATTAGTACCGTTCGCTTTCAGTTGATTTTCTTGGATGTTCTAGATCCCAGTCTGAAGACCAGTAGAGAAGCAAACGTTAGTATCTAGGTGAAAATTCTTACCCCTCTCTCCCTCTTCCCTGCCCTTGGATTTGGTTTGTTCACAGTTCCCTAGAGCAGTGGTATAACAAGGTGGAGGGAGATGGTGCAGTCAGCTCCAGCAGGGAGAAGTATTTTATTACTGACATTGTTTATAATTGCAGGCTCACAGCAATAATAAAAGGCAGATACACTTATTCCCTGCACCCTGCACATCCCCACAGTACACCACAGCTCTAGTGGGGCCTGAGTGGGCTTCACACAGCAGCACACCAGTAGATCATCCTGGGTTCTCATAGCAAAGAGGGGAGATCTTCGTGGTTGAGAATGGATAAGGGCATAATGAATTCATGAACTGACCCTAATATTTTTCAAATGAAAAATCTATTCATAAAGTGTTTTAGTCTTTGAAAAGATTGGTTACATCAAAAAGAAGGACTGTAAGTGTCACCTTATCAAGATGTTTTATTATTTTTAACAATAGTAGGATATTGTTCATATATTATTCCAATATCATATTTCTATCAACTATCTTTGCTTCATAAACCACATATATATACCATAAGTTTTGGATTTTCTGTTTTCTCTGGATATGTGTTTTCCTTAAACATTGGATATTGTATTTCTGATTTCATTCACTCTGTCTCACACACATGCCTGACCCCAAATGCAGACAGCCCCACCTGAGAGTCAGGAGAGCTAGGCACCAAGTCTTGCTCTGCTGCTACCACCTTGATATATGACCTTGTTGAATTCACTTGATGTGTCAGCTTTGTTTTCCATCCTTAAAGGGGAAAATTCAAGTGAGTCTATAATAATCAAAACTCCAAATGGGCAACTTAAAGCTTCTTGAAGACGTATTACTCAGCTTGTGGTTTACTCATGTTTTTCCTTCTCTTTCTGCCTACTATGAACCATGACATTTGTTAAAACCCAGTCACAAAAGACAAAGCCCTGAAAAGCACAGACCGTGAAACTTAAGACCTCCTTATCTATTCCTTTCTGAGTTTCTCATCAGACACTCTCACTGCTTGGAGACTTCTGGATTGCTCGGTGTGATACGGAGCAGCCCTGTGCCTGCTGTGCTCTCTTCCACAGCATTGTCACTTGCAGAACTATGACCGTAATAACATATCCAAAGGCTTGGTTTCTACATTGGGAAATGTATGTGGCATAAGTAGGTAATTAAATCAAAATTTTTTAATATATTTGTTTATAGTCATTCATTATTTAAAGCTTAAAAATAAATTCACAGCGAAACTAATCTACTCTGAATGACCAAAAAAAATCATACAAAATTCCATTTCTTCACAACCTGCTGTGATATCTAAACTCTTGATGCACAGTTTTCCTGCCTTAGAAAATACTAAGGAGCTGGGTCTCCTCATTGGGTTGTACCAGTTACACATCCCTCATGAATTATAGAAAGGGCATATTAATATCATGGTTCAGAAAATGAAGACCTGAATCTTCCATGCTGTGATGTGAAAATAGTTTATGGTTATTTTCTTCCATGTGTAACCCCTCATGGAAAATCTTTGCAAATGGCAATATGGCTATGCATTTTGAAAGTTTACTTACAGGACTACACATTGTCTTATGATACAGTATTATTTTATTTCACCATTATTTCTGTCTAATTCAGTTAACCTCCTGTTCTTTCACATAGTGATTAAAACTTTGAAGCCGCATGTTATTATAAAGAGAGAAGGGAAGATCAAGCTGCCAACCTGTGTGACCTGTCTGGGCCCTGCCCTCTTCCCCCTGTAGGAGGGCAATGCAGGGCAGTGATGAAGACCTTCTGTGTTCAAACCCTCTACCCGTGAAAACACTGGGCAACTTGCTTACCCTCTCTGTGCCCTGATCTATGAAATGAAGACAGTAATGGTATTGATCTCACACGGTGGTAGTAAAGACTTAATTAAGGTCAGTAAAACTCTTGGCACTGGGTCTAGTATGTTGAGAGCATTATATAAGCATTTAAGATGTCATCCTCATTGGTTCCACACCCCAGGGGCACATGGCTTCTTTAATTCTTCAAGGTGACGAGCACCCTCTTGCCCCTAGGACTCTACACAGAGACTCCACTTCATAGCACTTAACCGTAGTGAGCAATCATACATGGATTTGTTTGGCTATTTGCTTTATACGTCTGCCTTCCCCCCAGGGGTAACTTCCATGAGGTCAGGAACTCTGTTTTGTCCCTCACTGCATACCTGGAGTCCATGTCAGTGCTGACAGTGGATGCTCAATAGATGTGTGTTAAACACTGAGTGAATAAATAATAAACCCAAGAGAATAAAAGGTATCTAAAAAAAATTTTAAACCTTCATAGGAACCTGGGTTTAAGTCTCCATGGTTCAAGTCCATTCTTATCTGCTGTATCACATTACAACATTAAATCTCAATTTAGCTAAACCTTAGAGGTAAAGGAAATATGCTTTACATATTTCCTTCCAAAGTGCGTCTTCAGAAACCATATTGCGGAAGTGAACCACACCTTTTAGAGAACTACATAAATGTCTGATAGGATCTCTGAGATTACTTCATTTATTTCTTCTTTGGAGTTGTAAATACTATGAATGAAAATCTAATCAAATTGCATCAGTCAGTAGTAAATACAATGTTCCCAGAATGAAACTTCTTAGCAGATGATGCAGGACTTTGGAATTCAATGTTTGTCCCTTTAGGAAATAGAGACAAAACTGTAATAGGCTCAATGTACACTAATGATACTGTTATTTCAGCTTAGGAAATGCAGTTTGTAATGAGAATGTACTTGCAGA
The DNA here is from genome assembly GCF_963455315.2 of Globicephala melas. Classification (NCBI taxonomy): domain Eukaryota; kingdom Metazoa; phylum Chordata; class Mammalia; order Artiodactyla; family Delphinidae; genus Globicephala; species Globicephala melas. The sequence continues at coordinate 117,517,400 of NC_083315.2, forward strand.
GAAAGAAAATGATGTTCTGTGGGGAGTATTAGATTTTTCACATTACAAGTATATTATTACTATTTTCCTATAAGGAAAGAAGTGCCCCCAGAAAGCAATGACCAGATGGTCAAGATCATAAAAAGCACTTTGAACATCTCTGGGAGAAGGTTTTATACATCAGCATTATTCAAATCATCATTCGAAATACACTCAGAAAGTTTTATAAACTTTCAGGCCACAAAGAAAAAGCAAGTAAGTTTGACAAAGGCTCTATGAGTTAGCAACTTCAAGGTGCATCACCACACCTGTATTTTATTCAATTCATTCAAACATACAACCTAGTTATTCCTTTTCATTTCGATTCTTACCTTAGGACCAAGCTACTCAAAGTGTGGTCTGCAGACCAGCAGCATCGGCATCACCTGGGAACTTGTTAGAAATGCAGACTAGAAGACCACACCTGATGTAATGAATCAAAATCTGTATGTTAACAAGATCCCCAGGTGATTTGTATGCACATTAGATTTTGAGAAGCACTGCTATAAGTATTTTTACTAAAAGCAATGAGAATTAAATAGAGAACTTCAGTGCAAAGAAAAAGTAAAATAGTTACCAAAAAAAGTTAGTTGTTAAAGTTCAACTAGTTGTTAAAGTTCACCGTTCTGGACGGTGATCCAGAAGCTGGGGGCAGTGGAGTCAGAAAGAAAACTTTCAGCTCTGCCACTCACTGCTGTGCCCATCAATACTTCTCCCCAACTCACATCCTCTGGACCCCCTTTAACTCCAGTCACTGCTGTGGTAAGCAGCATTGCACATACCTGACAACACCTCACCTCAGCTGCTCCAGGTAGCTATTACTTTCCAAGCTGGGCTTCTCGGCTACCCCCAAGAGAGATGCCTTTGAGAACCTAGTCAGTCATTCCGAAACATCTATGCCCCTTGAAGTGAGAATTCTCCCTGCATAGGGCAACCCCTGACCAACCCTAAAAGACAGCTGCAATCAATTCTGAGGTGAATTCTACAAGGCCCCTCAGAGTGTTCCCAGTGGGACAGCCCCAGAAGCCAACAATAACGACTAGCTGCTTATAGGAGCTGTGGCTTTCTTCTAAACAATAGACTATACAAAGGGGATGGGATATCACTCCTGTGATTGCATTACATCATATGCAACTCCATCTTGCTAACAGACTCACTCTAGGGATTCTCCCTCCTTAGCTGGCTCTGGAGAAGTAAGTAGCCTTGTTGGGAGGCCCACATGGCAAGGAGCTGAGGGTAGCCTCTAAGAATTGAGTATGGTCTCACGTCCAACAGCCAGCAAGAAGACAGAGTTCTCTATAATACAGTGCAAGGAAATAAATTCTATCAACAACCAAGTGAGCTTGAAAGCAAATTGTAGCCCAGTTGAGCCTCTAGATGAGAATGCAGCCAAACCTTCACCTTGACTGCAGCCACGTGAGACCCTGAGCAGAGGACCCACCATCCTAACCACAGAAACTGAGATAATAAATGTGGGCTGTTTTATGCCTACAAGTGTACTATAATTCCTTACGCAGCCACAGAAAACTAATGCAGGCATACCCCATTTATTGCATTTTGCTTTATTGTCCTTCACAGATATTGCAGTTTTTACAGCAAGGTTTATGGCAACCCTGCATTGTCAGATGATGGTTAGCATTTTTTAGCTGTATTATGTATGTATGTGTGTATATATATATATATATATAGCCACAGTGTAGTATAAACGTAACTCTGTTATGTACTGGGAAACCAAAAAAATTTGTGTGACTTGCTTTGTTGAAATATTCATTTATTGCAATGGTCTGAAACCTAACTCACAATATCTTCAAGGTCTGCCTGTACACCTCCATTAGATTGCAAGCTCCACGAATTTAGGGACTGTGTCTGATATATTCAATGCCTAATAAGAGTATGTGACACGTAACATTTGTTCAATAAATATGTTAGATGTATAAACATATATCTTTGGGTTTCCTGAAACAGAATTTATAGTATTTATATCTAAAAGTATATCCTGTCATCATTAGTATAGTACTGGAGGCAATAACCATACATTAAATCTCTATTATCAGGCTATATGCGTACAAATTATAATGCAAACATACGCAATCAAAAATTAAATCCAGAAGTAATTTTTACCTTCAACAGAAGTGTCTGACAAATATTTTGTCTTTGAGATTTAATGCTCCAACGTCCAATCACACTGTTGGGCTGCATTCCTCATGCCTGCAAGCCTTGTAACTGCCCAGCCACAAGACCAAAGAAAGTGCCTGGAGAAAGCAACAGAGACATCCACGATTTATCGGATAGGGAATCTTATAAGTCCTAAGCAAAGTCTTGGAGCAACACCCCACTGTGGAGAGCAGAAAGCAGCAGTCTTCACTAAGGGGAGGGGGAAAAGGGAGGAGGTTACCAATTATAGGGTGAATTGGGGAATTGATGTCAGGTTGGCTTATCAGTTACCAGGGAAACCAGAAGCTGGGGCAGGGGGCAAGCACATAGCCAGTCACTGAGTAAGCCCTATAATTAAGAGGACTGGAAAGCCATGTGAGTAGGGTGTAGGTGAAGCAGAGACGTTGAGCAGGGGATGTACAGAGAGCAAGAGAACAGTCATCTTGAGTGGCCTGACCACACACACACAAAGACAAACACTGTTAACATACAGTTCCTTCTAGCCTTTTTTCCTATACCTTAAAAAAAAAAAAAAAACAGTTGAGAGCATACTATACATAAAATTGTTAACTGGGTTACTTCACTTAACATGCTATCATAAGCGTGTTTTTCGTCATTATAAAACTAGCCAATTGCAAAGATACATTTGAAACACTTGGCTTTGCATGGTTTCAACAACGTTCTCCCGGCATTCTCTGCCTAATATTATGTCATCTAAATAGCCCATCACTCCAAACAGGTGTGGCGCAGCTGACTGCTCTCATACAGCCAACTAGACCCAGATTTGCTCACTTTAGTCATGTCTCTTCCCCTCATCAGTAGGGCTGACTCAGTGTTCCAGATGAAACTCCAACAAATTGAACAACACATCATAACACTCTGATTTATAATAAATGGAAATCCTCTTCTAACCTAAAACTCCTTGCCAAGGCCTGTTATAACTACTGCAACAAACTCATTGATGCTAAATTGTTATATATATACGTAAGTATTGGTAATTTTGGCCATGGACACTCACCTCCTGGATGATTTTTTTCATTTTCTCACTTTATTGCCTTAATCTCGTTCACTATGGATTTCCCATACAGATGCCATATAAAACATGTGCTAATAACTAGCTGGAGCTGGGCTCAAATACCCCATTCTTATATTACTGCGTGACACAGTAAAAGGCCACTAACAAAAAGTGATTAAGTATGCTGGGAGGGGCAGGAATAAAAGAGTAACTAAGACACAAAAGGCTATTAGTTACTTTTAACACAATCAGAATCATCAGGTATTTGGATTACTTATTTTTCTTTACTTAAGGGTCTATAACCCTTTCTGACCAGAGAGAATCTACTCTTTTATTGAAGATCAGCAGGAAGAGAAACCACCCAACCTTCTTGAGGAATAAAATTTCATGGCTATTGTTCTTGTTGTTACTGTTTCTTTTGGTCCTAAATGGTCAGGAATGTCTTCTTTCAAATACCTAGGTGGAGGGCAGCGTTGGTTTGTTAGCCTTCATTAAAACCCACTCCTCTTATTTGAATTCCCACATTGAGAATAACTAATGCACTTTTAAATGGTAATCAAGTCATCACTTCCAAGTCTAATTGAATCCAACTCTTCATCTACTCCACACCTACACACAGCTGAATGTGTCTGGAGAAAAACATACAACTGTGCTGACTGATCTCACTTTAAATTCATGACCACCACTTTCCTAACAAGGCTGACCCCTCCATTTGAGCACTAGATCTAATTCCATCTCTCCTGCTCAAGAAGAGCACTCTCACAATCCCTCCTCCCACCCACATCATTAATCTGCCCATCTGTACTTGTCATGCAGTATTTCTATCGTCTTTTAAAAAAAAAAGCACTCATGATTCCACTTCCCTCTCCTGCTATGGCCCCATTTCAACACCTTGAAAAAGATGAATATACTTGCTCTATCCAATTTCTCTCTTCCTGTTCTCACTTAAACTCACTCCAGATTATGCTCCTGCCAAAGTGCTCTTGCCAAGCTCTCCAATCATATCCACAATGTAAATCCATGTTCCTCTTCTTACCTGACTTAACAACCTTTGACATGGTTGAACATTATTTCCTCTTTGAAACACTTTCTTCACTTGACTTCCAGGACACCACATCTTCCCAAAATCTTCTTCTCAGTCTTTTGCCTGCTTCCTCCTAATTGCCCAACCTTTTAATATTGGAATACTTCCAGGCTTTCTAGCTCTGGAACTTCTCTTTCCTAAATTTGTCTATATGTATATCTACCTACATCTACCTATCTATCTATTTATCATGACAGACAGTCAAGTCATGCCATGGTAACCAAACGCCCCCAAATCTCAGTAGCTTAATAGAAGGTTCTCATTCATGTCACCTGTCAACTGTAGGTTGCCTAAGGGCTCTACCCCACATTGTCCCCTCTCTGGGACACGAGTTGATAGAGCAGCTACCATTTGGAACATAGCCAGTTGCCATGGCAAATTATGCATTGATTGCTAGAGCTTCCACCCAGGAGTAACACATACCACTTCCATTCTAATTAGACAGAGCACATAATATGACCACCATGAGCAGAAAAGTACAATTATTAAGATGAAACCATATTAGAAGGGAAAATGGAAATTTGTGGTGAATAGCACTAATGTTTACCAAAACTCCCAAGTTTTTATCTTCTGCCTAGGCTTCCCTCTAAACTCTAAATTCATATACCCAATCCCCTGCTCAACACAGATATCTAATTGAAACTTCAAACTAAGCATCTTTAAACTGAGCTCCTCATCTTCTCCCCACTCCAAACCAAAACTTCTCTTCCTACAGTTCTTCCACCTGGCTCATGGAAACTCCATATAAAAAGCTCAACAGGGGTTTATTACTAATTCCCAATCAGCCCAAAAAATGTGTGACAAAAAGATGAACAAATGAATTAATGAATAAATTTGTGCTTTTGTCTCAGCTCACTCTCTGATTTCTTTATATCTTTTAAAAGTGGTAAAATAAAGTGAATTCTTCTCTCAAAAAAAAAAAAGAATCTGATTAATTGAATATTATGCCTCTTGAACACTACTGTAGCTCTTGAATGTCCAGGAACTGTTACTATGAATATGTGATGCTTTGTTCCCTGCCTCTGCCACCCCACAATTAGCCTACGTTAGGGACAAGTGCTATGCTCATAGTTTTCTGACATTCTGGTAGCCAAATAACTGAGCTTTAGTCTACTTGCATTCTCTCCCTCTTCATTCTTTGTGTCCATTCTCTTTCTACATATGCATACAAACCTTTCAGGGAGCCACAGAATATGTCACACTTCTTTTTAACAAGTTGCCCTCATTAAGGGGCAACCTTTGATCCTCACTAGAAATTTCCAAGGTTACTTACCACAGTGAATTCTTCCTATTTCAGAGCTAATTGTGTGTACTTCTGCACTTAACTCATTTTTTTTCTCATCAAGCCTCTCAAGTCCTCTTCTGCTTACTCAATAGACAAATGCCATTCCAGGTGTGGAAGTTTGCTTCCTAAAGCCTGATTTTTTAATGAACTGTTTGAAAAATTTGTTATTTTCTGGATCTGACAGACCAGGTGAGACAGTTGTCAGCTGTAAACTGACAGCTGCAAATCCAGGGGACCTTAAGCTGAGACTCTAAATAAGGACATACAACAGCCCAAACTAAAGGTGCTATTCCCAAATATATTTAGGTATTTGCTTCTCTTTTTTAAAATAAGACTCTAGTATAATAAGACTCTATTATATCTAAATTCTATCCTTCCACGGTGTCGTCTTCATATGTTTGTTGTGGTGATTAAATCAGTAAATAAATGTAAAGTGCTTAGAACAGTGCCTGGCATGTAGTTAATTCAGTTTTAGTATGTGTTTCTGTTATTTTCTTTTCTTTAGTATTAATAATTATTTAATAGTCTACGTAGACATACGCTCTTGAATTATAATCTTTAGTACAATATTCACATGCTGTTGTTATTAAAGTTTTAAATCTTTGATCAAAAAATAAGATTTAAGTAAATTAAATTCAGAGTGAACTATGATTAAACATGTTTGGAAACCTGGATTTATCAATGCAGCATGTGAGACAGGAAAATAATTAGATGCCAAGGAACACACAGACTCAATAACTCTGTTCTGTGTTGGAGCTCATAACAGAAAAAAAGCACAGAAAAGGCAATGCTGAGTCACCTAGTAAAAACAACCAAAAAGAAGCTGCCCCACCTGAGCGGGCAGAGAGTCAGAAGCAGCAGTTTGGGCCCTGAAACTGATTGGTTGAACAACCTGAAGCCAGTCATGGATTACTCAAATGTGGATAGAGATGACTGCCCAAAATTCCTTTGTTACTATTGTGTGAAAGCATTCATTTTTCAATGTCAGCCAATCAGAAAATATGAATTTTCTCTTACATGTGTCTGCAGACACAATCCCAGCCATGACTGAAGAAAGTTCTGATTCAATTCATTTACCCACACTGCACTCTGGACATCCCAACACGGGCTTCCAGAAGGAAACATCTCTTTATTTTAGTGAATCCACAATTTCTGCCTATTCCTCAATATTCATATCTTCCCTCTTCATTCTCCCTGGAAACCTTCCCAGTCCAAGAAAAATGATTCTATAACTATTGCCCACCCACTAGACCATCCATCACAGAACAATGCATTATGACTTTGATAGGTAGAGTGATTTGGTTCAAAGGTCACACCCAGGCCCTTGCTTTCCGGAAATCTAGAAAATAATGGAGCTTTATTCTGAGAGTGAAAGGGCAGAAACAAAAAAGCAGCAGTTGAAAGAAGATCTGAGTCTAAAACAGCTTTAAAAAATTCTTGGTCCTCTTATACATGTAAAGCCACATATGCTGCAATGCATACAATGGCCAAAGTTCCTATTCAGACCACCAGTGAACCTTTCATCAATTTTCCCAACTTAAAGTGCTTTTGATGGTCATTTTCCCTTGATTCTGCCTTCATCCAAGCCCTCTGATATGACACTATTGCCACCATCAAAAACCCTAGAACAGTGAGAATAACCTTTATTCGGATCATGGGTTTCTTTCAGATTCTTATGAAAGGTATGGACTTCCAAATATGTATATTTGCTTAACCTGCATATATATGTTTAGGCTTTGCTGACAATATCAAGGATTTCATAGACTTCTCCCAGCAAAGTCTTCTAGGTAAAAAGAACCCCCTCAAAGCTCTTCCACCAAAAGAGCTAGGTCGATCAGATTAGTCTGATCATCAGGTGGATTTTTGCAAACCAGTGACTATATTTAAAGCCAAATATCAACAACTTGGGAAATTTTATTTCCCTTCTTCACATAGAAATACTCTACATAGAGGTAACTTTTACTTACCACACATGACTGATGTTTCAATATGAGGCTGATCAACAAACAGCTCCTTCATTCAAGCATTTCACTGATTTTACTATCATTACATTGCTTTACATAAAAATATTCAACAGTTGCTGTCATCAGGACACTCTGCACACTTTAACCAACTCTCCCTTATGACACTCCCAAGAGGAAGATAAGCTTATTATCTCTTTATGGGGAATCAAGCCAGACTAGAACAGTTAAATAGCTTTCCCAGTTTGGTAGTAAAAACTGGTACCAATACTAAACTGATGACTCCCTATCTTAGAATCATCAAACTACGCCTTTCTCCTTTATGAAAGTTAGCAGTATTTCCAAATTTACTGATTTCAGAAATTATTTAGTAATGTCAACTAATAAAAAAGTATTTGGATAACATCTGAAAAAAATCATTTTTGAAGAAAAATCCTCATCAAGCCTGAAACTTGATGTCCCAAATTTAGGATATTAAAGTCACACAAACTACCTCTATCTTAACCATAAATAAATTTTCTATTGATACCACTTTCATTGTCATTGTTGCAACTGTCATTAGTTGGTTTATGCTTTAAGATCAGAGTGGCCCCTAGTGGTGCACTTTTCCCCTCAGCTTCAAATTTTAAATAGGTGCAAGTTGAAAACTCACCGATTATTCATTATGATTAATGAATGGAAAAGCTGACTACCATCACCTTCCTAAACCTATGTATAAGAAATCAATTCTTTTGGAATTTAAAATTTCGTATCTTGAAAGTACATAACACAAAAATATTGTTGACAGAAGCTTATTGCTAATATTTACTGACAATGGAAGTTCTAAAATCGGATGTAAAAGTAAGATGCTTCTTCCTAATGAATCAAGAAATATAAAAGACATGCTAATGATATGATAATGGCCATCCCAAGACAATAACTCAAGAATTAACTGTCTGCAAATAATCATCTGTGTAAGCAGTACCTTGACTTTAAGGTTCTTAAAAATGCAAGCATGGAGATGAGGGAGCTAATCATACTAATTAACTCACTGTGCCTTGTAACAAATTAATTTTAAGTAAAGGAACAGGCAACTAGAGAAAAAGACCAAAATCTCAATTAGTTAATCTGAATAGAACATAAATACTCTCCGAACTCATTTGTCCTTTAGAATGAAAGAGCAGAACCAGGATGGTGGGAGCAGTGATCACTCCACACTGACAGTCTGAAACTGTCATTTATGGCACCATTTCTAAGTTATGCTTTCCAGTGGGTGTGTTTACTATATTTGGGCAGCAGAATGTGACAAGCTGATGGAGACTATCCATAACCAGCCGAGAACTAATCTAACCTAGGACTTTGACAAGTTTTTCCTATTAGCTTAGATTCTGCTTAAAAAGGGTTTCTGGCCAGAAAGCTCTGTAAGATAGATCATACTCAGGACTGTCAGCATTAATTTCTAGTCATAAGTTGTGGACAAGAGTGCTCTGCACACCTGGTATCACTTTACAAAGCCTACATCACTATTCTGGTAAATGCTACTATTTTCAATGTTTAGGAAGTAAAAGTATAAAATAAGATTCATTCCTTACTCCTAGAGGATCTAGTTCTTACATCTATCCATTCTCTTAGCAGAATCTGCAACCTCTTTTTCCACAGGTCTGAATCTCCAAAGATATTCATGTGTTACTGGCTTAAAGGCTGTTTCTTTCATGCTTCTACTGATCTTTCCAGCTACCAGCCTCAACGCAGCCTTCCTCTCACAATGTTCTTTAAAGGATATTCATACAGTGCACCTGTTCTCACTCACACACCTTAAAATTCCCATCATAACCACCCTACATCCACTTGAAAAAAAAATTCAGGCTTCCCAAACCACTTTTCTTATGAAATCTTTCAAGGATCACCAAATGACCTCACTAAATCTAGTACCATTTTCTTAACCCTTACTTTCCAGGCCTGTCTGCTCCATTTGTCATTGGTAACTACCATCTCCTTCTCAGAATACAGTCGGCCTTCAGTATCCATGGGTACAGAACCCACGGATACAGAGGGCCGACAGTACTACGCCATTTTATACAAGGGACCTGAGCATCTGCAGAGTGGGAGGGATCCAGGAACCAATTCCTTGCTGATACTGAGAGATGACTGTACTTTCTCCTCTTGGATGCCAAGTCTCTGCATTTCTCTGATTTTCCTCCTCCCTCTGTAATTCCAGGGGCACATATAGCTGAATATTATCTATTTCTATTACATGAATAAATACACTAGTACTGACCATGGTGAAATATTTTTTTCTTTATAAAAAGAAATGAAATATCACAAGAGCTATGAGATACCCACAGAGAGGGGCAACGATAAACCTTTTGGCCAATTACGTCTTTCTCTGCATGATCTCTATGAGGCACATTGCCTTCTGAGTAGCTGGATGTGTGGTCTGAATGGAAACATGGAGATGTGGAGCACATAAGAGACATCTAGCCTTCTGAGACCTTATGGGTATATCCTACATCCCTCCTGAGCCCTTAGCAGACCTACTAACAAGTATGGCCTTGGAGAGTCTACCTTGATTCATAGCTCCTTTCAATAACTTAAATTATTTACTTTTAACGTTCTTATCTGTTGCATCTAAAATTTCTGCTTAACAGGCTGTTTATTTTTTGTCTTAAGCTGTGATGCCATAAGGAAATGCTCTGATGGTTTTTGAAATTATCAAGCAACAGTTTAACCAAACTGCACAGTCTAAACAAGTATATTCTTAATATTATCACAATCATCAATGACCTGAAAAGTTAAATACCTTTATTTAGATATTCAAGTAATCCAGGAAGCCTCTTTTTTAAAGCAATAAGAAGCTTGTTGAAAACATCAGTTTGATTTTGCTTTACCCTAATAGACAGAACTCAAACTCAGAAGGACTTTAAATTAAATGAGTCAGCTGGTTATGAAAATATGACCCTCTGCATAGCACACTGAAGGCTTCTGTTTAGGGTTGTTTTGTTGTATTTTGTTTTTTAGTAATGGGGGTTAAGCCTTAAAGTTACAGTCCTAAAGAATCCCCCATGAAAGATTCAAGGGAGATCCAGAAGAGGTGATACTCAAAACTGAAAGGGAAGAGCTCTACTGGCATCTAGAATGAGGGAAAAAGGAAAGCAGTGAATATCCTAAACCCACCTCACCATTTGCCTGCATCCCTCTCCTCTTCTGGTCCTCTTTCAAGATGGTTACTTAATAACCACTAACTTCCCATCTTTTTGTCTATGAGTTTATTTCCCCTGTAATAATTTGTATTATCATTTGACTTAAAATTTTACAGTCTCATTCAGAGAATAGGGTATGAGTAGATAATAAAGTTGAAATTCTTCCTCTTCCACAAATGTGTTATATAGTTATAATAGCTGCTATCACTTCTGAACATTTGCTCCATATAAGGCACTGTGTGAAGCACTCTGCAGACATTATCTCATGTGAGTCTCACAACCATTCTCTGGTATTATTATCCTCAACTGAGTGATAAGAAAACTAAGACTTGGAGAGGTGAAGAAACTTGCCTCGGAAGTAACAGAATCAAGATTACAATCCACATCTTTTTTACTCTAAAAGAACATGCTTTCACAACTAAATTTATTTAGTTTTCACCAAATCTTTGATGTATGAACACTAGACATCAAGGCAAATACTTATTCTTAACCCACTAATCCAGATAGGAAACTTTTAATTCTCACCAGTGCAGGCTGTGTATCCCAGCATGTAAAGAACTCAGGAGGGGAAGTTAAGATCACCAAAAAAAGACAACTGAGGACAAACCTACAGCTTAATTCTCCCTTTCTATGGAGAGTGGTGACCATCACTTGTTATAAGATGTGAGTTGCCATGGTAGTCAGAAAAGGTTAAATTGCAAGAGAATGGGAAGAGATGTTATATTGTGGAGAGACATTTTATCTATATAACTTTCCATGAAAACCTATCCCTGTAAGCGGAACTTGAAATGTGTTGTCTACTCCCATTATGCTGATAACACCATGAGATAAATACATCTTTTATAATTCTGCAGTCCAGACTGGGCTCCATCTTCAATCCTAGGCAACCTCACTAATGCCAGGAAAAAGAAGGAAATTAATTCATATCTTGTTTAGTCTCTTCACATATATATATAAAAAGCATAAAGAGGTCATCTTTTTCAAATGTGCACATTTCTGTCTCAAGCAAGTCTACCAGAAGCCTCTCGAGAATCTAGCTTAGTAGCTTTTACAATTATTAAAGGTTGACGTTTTCTGTGGAGTTTAATGAACCAAAAACTGCATTTTTAACCTTGCCTGGTGCGCTATCAGATGTCAGTCATCATTTATCTAACCTGTCTCAACTAGACTATAAATTGAGTGGGTCCAAAATCTAACTTATGAGGCCAGGAGAGGGGAGAAAATAGCCAGTGGTTATGGAGGAAGACTTAAAGGAAGACCCACTCTGAAGTCATCTTAAGAAGATAGCTGAAAAAAAAAAAATTGAGGAGGGAAAACAAACAAAGACAGGCGAGTAGTCTTTCCCCAGGGGTGGTGTGAGGAGAGCGGCATGGGAACATTGGGATGAGGTGGGTGGGAACAGACGACTAGCAGGTAGTCCGAGTGGGATTTTGTTTCTATCTTGATTTTTTATCTATCTCAGAATAAACAGAATGGTGTCTGATTTCAAAAAAAAAAGAAGAAGATGGCTGCGACAATAAGAATGACAACTGATTTACAAATAGTCTTGAGAACTACTGGGAGAGAGGAATTCCTATTGTGGGGCTTGACATTGACGTAACTTGAGCACAGTATAAACAGGCACTCAAAACTTAGTGAAGACACACCAGGCGTGATGCCAGTGGTGTGAAATGCATATTTTCAAGCCAAATTATACCTGTAACAAGTCCATTGTTAAGCTTAAAACTTACTTTTTACAATTTACTGTTATTCCATTTTATAATTTGCAATGTAAAGAAATTTATATATCTCCTTTAATCAACTGACTATTTCTATTTTGAACAGAATCTATTTGCTGCACAGAATTTCATGTGCTAGAAAAAGTAAACAACCCCAACAATTTTATGTAAATAAGCATCTCTATAATGCCTCTTTGTTTCATTCACATTTTTTTCTTCTTATTTTCCTAATTAAGGACATTATTCAGCTTATTAAAGATTTTCTAGTGTATAAACTTCTGACAAGCTTCCTAAGACATTTCAGGTAAGATATTTGTATGGGCTGAAGCTACTTGCATGCAATGTCAGAATAATGAATAAGTTCAATCAATTCTGCAAAATAGCTGGTCAGTTCTGAGAGGAGGAAAATAATCAATTTAACAGATTGGACACATGTTCTGCTCCGAACACTGTACAAGGGGTTCCATTGACTCAAGAACAGACAGAAGTCAGCCTCTGACCTTAAGAAGCTTAGAGCCCTGGGGCAAGAGCAAAACGTGTGCAAATGACTCGAAGCGGTGCCCTTTTGGTGTCAAGCCAAGAAGGTAAACTAACCCCTTTTTGTCAAAAACCTTATGAAACATGTTCATTCAGAGTCATCATTTTTATTGGGTGATTTTAAAGGAAGGTAAAAAGTTTACATATATTTATATCTATTTATGTATGAATGAAAAAGAGGTAGATGAGAGAGACATTTTACAGTTTGTCAAGATGTAATTTTTTTTTTTTAAAAAAAGCACCTTTGTGACTGCCTGAAGGGGTGGGATAGGGAGGGTGGGAGGGAGGGAGATGCAAGAGGGAAGAGATATGGGAACATATGTATATGTATAACTGATTCACTTTGTTATAAAGCAGAAACTAACACACCATTGTAAAGCAATTATACCCCAATAAAGATGTTAAAGAAAAAAAGAAAAGCACCTTAGGGCTTCCCTGGTGGCGCAGTGGTTGAGAGTCTGCCTGCCAGTGCAGGGGACACGGGTTCGTGCCCCGGTCTGGGAGGATCCCACGTGCCGCGGAGCGGCTGGGCCCATGAGCCATGGCCGCTGGGCCTGCGCGTCCGGGGCCTGTGCTCCACAACTGGAGAGGTCACAACAGTGAGAGGCCCGTGTACCGCAAAAAAAAAAAAAAAAGCACCTTATTTTTTACACACACACAAAGGTGATGACCCTGCCTTCTTTCCCCCTTCCTGTAAAGAAGACAGCTCCGTGACATCCAGGGTCAACACAAAGGAGACAGTCAGAGCAGTGTTACAGCCCAGTAAGTCAGGAGACTGGGGAATTGAGTAAATATGTAAATACATGGAAGATAATGGGAGCCAGGCTTTTTACTCTCAAAGAAGGAAGTACAAATATGAAAAGGAGGAAGCAGGAATGAACCCTGAAGTGACAGATTGGAACTTAAGATACCTGGTGAAAGCAGGGGTAGATTTTTTAAGGTATGTATAAAAAGAGAACTATGTAGAGACGTAAGTGTGTATATATACATATGAATTATATATATATATCTGCAGTATATATGTATTGTATATGTATATACTTATATAGATATATTTGCTCTGCCACTAAGAGGGCCTAAGAGCAGCAATGTCTGAGTAGCAGTAAAGCACACCTAACATAGTTCTTGACTTTTAAATGCCACTCCTCCACCAAAACAAACAAACAAAATAGGACTTGGACAAGTGGCTGATTCCAGAGTAGCTAGGGCAAAGAAAGAAGATGCATCTGTAGTCTTTTGGTGTACCAGCTTTAGGAAACTGCCACTGGGCAAATCTGGAACATTCTGAGCATCAAAATAAATAATGATTGTAATTAATTATTATAACTCATTGAATAAAATGTAAGTTTCTGAGTATACACTGATATAAATACATACATACACACACACACGTACATACATACTACAGAATACCAATTAGTAAATAGTGAATTAGAAAATTTGCCATTTGGCAACTATTAAGAGTAATAACTAATTCAGGCAAGAAACATCAATGGATACTAAAATGAGTAGATCAGTGTGGGATGCATAACTAGATTTTACATAGTCTCCAAGTGTCTCTTGACAAAATATCTATTAGTACAAAGGGGAAGAAAGGTAACTTTGCAATGGAGAAACCCAGAATAATATATCACGTTAAGTAAGGATGAAAGTTAAGGCAGCCAGCAATGAGACAAGGTGATAAAGCAACTGTCCGCAGACAGGATGACATGAGAACACAGTATCACTCCTGTGACAATCTGGCCCAAAATTCTGGGTCTTATTATGAGGAAACATCAAACAAACCCAAACTGGCCTGTAATCTTCTGAACTCTTTAAGGTCATGGAAAGTTAAAGAAAGACCGAGGAATTGTTCTGGATTGGAGAGCTAAGCAAAATGAAGACTAGGTGTAAAATAATAGTCTTAGATTGTATCCTGTTGCTATGATGGCAACTAAAACAGAGTCTTTGGGTGAAGGACACATGTAAGCCATTTGTATTATTTAACTTTACTATAAATTTGAAATTGTTTCAAAATAAAATTATAAAAACAGGCAATACGTAAAAGCACTTGCTGTAAGGGCAATGTAAGCAAAGTGAGATAGGGTTCCAAAGATGGAGAACCACATCTCTGTGGTAAGAGAGACCAGGTCTCTCTTCATTACTGCTGTATCATGAAGGCTCAACCTAGTCTTTCACACAATAAGCATTCAGTTAGCATGTGTTGAATGAAGTCTTGGTTAATTAAGCAGGGAGAATACAAGGCATCATAAGAGACTACTACAAGCAACCCTATGCCAATAAAATGAACAACCTGGAAGAAATGGACAAATTCTTAGAAAGGTATAAACTTCCAAGACTGAATCAGGAAGAAACAGAATATATGAACAGATCAATTACAAGTAATAAATTGAAACTGTGATTAAAAATCTTCCAACAAAAGTCCAGGACCAGATAGCTTCATAGGTGAATTCTATCAAACCTTTAGAGAAGAGCTAATACCCATCCTTCTCAAACTCTTGCAAAAAATTGCAGAGGAAGGAACACTTCCAAACTCATTCTATGAGGCCACCATCACCCTGATACCAAAACCAGACAAAGACACTACAAAAAAAGAAAATTACAGACCAATATCACTGATGAATACAGACGCAAAAATCCTCAACAAAATACTAGCAAACAGAATCCAACAACACATTAAAAAGATCATACACCATGATAAGTGGGACTTACCCCAGGGAGGCAAGGATTCTTCAACATACGCAAATCAAGCAATGTGATACACCGTATTAACAAACTGAAAAAGAAAAATCATATGATCATTTCAACAGATGCAGAAAAAGCTTTTGACAAAATTCAACATCCATTTATGATAAAAAACTCTCCAGAAAGTGGGCATAGATGGAACCTACCTCAACATAATAAAGGCCATATATGACAAACCCACAGCAAACATCATTCTCAATGGTGAAAAACTGAAAGCATTTCCTCTAAGATCAGGAACAAGACAAGGATGTCTACTCTCACCACTATTATTCAACATAGTTTTGGAAGTCCAAGCCACAGCAATCAGAGAAGAAAAAGAAATAAAAGGAATATAAATTGTAAAAGAAGAAGTAAAATTGTCACTGTTGGTAGATGACATGATACTATATATATAGAATCCTGAAGATGCCACCAGAAAACTACTAAAGCTGATCAATGAATTTGGTAAAGTTACAGGATACAAAATTAATGCACAGAAATCTCTTGCATTTCTATGCAAGAGAAATTAAGGAAACAATCCCATTCACCACTGCAACAAAAAGAATAAAATACTTAGGAATAAACCTACCTCAGGAGGTAAAAGACCCGTACTCAGAAAACTATAAGACACTGACGAGCAGAGAAAGCTTTTGACAAAATTCAACACCCATTTATGATAAAAACCCTGCAGAAAGTAGGCATAGAGGGAACTTTCCTCAACATAATAAAGGCCATATATGACAAGCCCACAGCAAACATCATCCTCAATGGTGAAAAACTGAAAGCATTTCCACTAAGATCAGGAAGAAGACAAGGTTGCCCACTCTCACCACTCTTATTCAACATAGTTTTGGAAGTTTTAGCCACAGCAATCAGAGAAGAAAAGGAAATAAAAGGAATCCAAATCGGAAAAGAAGAAGTAAAGCTGTCACTGTTTGCAGATGACATGATAGACATGATACTATACATAGAGAATCCTAAAGATGCTACCAGAAAACTACTAGAGCTAATCAATGAATTTGGTAAAGTAGCAGGATATAAAATTAATGCACAGAAATCTCTGGCATTCCTATATACTAATGATGAAAAATCTGAAAGTGAAATCAAGAAAACACTCCCATTTACTATTGCAACAAAAAGAATAAAATATCTAGGAATAAACCTACCTAAGGAGACAAAAGACCTGTATGCAGAAAATTATAAGACACTGATGAAAGAAATTAAAGATGATACAAATAGATGGAGAGATATACCATGTTCTTGGATTGGAAGAATCTACATTGTGAAAATGACTCTACTACCCAAAGCAATCTATAGATTCGATGCAATCCCTATCAAACTACCACTGGCATTTTTCACAGAACTAGAACAAAAAATTTTGCAATTTGTATGGAAACACAAAAGACCCCGAATAGCCAAAGCAATCTTGAGAACGAAAAAAGGAACTGGAGGAATCAGGCTCCCTGACTTCAGACTATACTACAAAGCTACAGTTATCAAGACGGTATGGTACTGGCACAAAAACAGAAAGATAGATCAATGGAACAGGATAGAAAGCCCAGAGATAAACCCATGCACATATGGACACCTTATCTTTGATAAAGGTGGCAGGAATGTACAGTGGAGAAAGGATAGCCTCTTCAATAAGTGGTGCTGGGAAAACTGGATAGGTACATGTAAAAGCATGAGATTAGATCACTCCCTAACACCATACACAAAAATAAGCTCAAAATGGATTAAAGACCTAAATATAAGGCCAGAAACTATCAAACTCTTAGAGGAAAACATAGGCAGAACACTCTATGACATAAATCACAGCAAGATCCTTTCTGACCCACCTCCTAGAGTAATGGAAATAAAAACAAAAATAAACAAATGGGACCTAATGAAACTTCAAAGCTTTTGCACAGCAAAGGAAACCATAAACAAGACCAAAAGACAACCCTCAGAATGGGAGAAAATAGTTGCAAATGAAGTAACCGACAAAGGATTAATCTCCAAAATTTACAAGCAGCTCATGCAGCTCAATAACAAAAAAACAAACAACCCTATCCAAAAATGGGCAGAAGACCTAAATAGACATTTCTCCAAAGAAGATATACAGACTGCCAACAAACACATGAAAGAATACTCAACATCATTAATCATTAGAGAAATGCAAATCAAAACTACAATGAGATATCATCTCACACCGGTCAGAATGGCCATCATCAAAAAATCTAGAAACAATAAATGCTGGAGAGGGTGTGGAGAAAAGGGAACACTCTTGCACTGCTGGTGGGAATGTGAATTGGTTCAGCCACTATGGAGAACAGTATAGAGGTTCCTTAAAAAGCTACAAATAGAACTACCATATGACCCAGCAATCCCACTACTGGGCATATACCCTGAGAAAACCGAAATTCAAAAAGAGTCATGTACCAAAATGTTCATTGCAGCTCTATTTACAATAGCCTGGAGATGGAAACAACCTAAGTGCCCATCATCGGATGAATGGATAAAGGAGATGTGGCACATATATACAATGGAATATTACTCAGCCATAAAAAGAAACGAAATTGAGCTATTTGTAATGAGGTGGATAGACCTAGAGTCGTCATACAGAGTGAAGTAAGTCAGAAAGAAAAAGACAAATACCGTATGCTAACACATATATATGGAATTTAAGAAAACAAAATGTCATGAAGAACCTAGGGGTAAGGCATGAATAAAGACGCAGACCTCCTAGAGAAAGGACTTGAGGTTATGGGGAGGGGGAAGGGTGAGCTGTGACAGGGCGAGAGAGAGTCATAGACATATACACACTAACAAACGTAGTAAGGTAGATAGCTAGTTGGAAGCAGCCGCATGGCACAGGGATATTGGCTTGGTGCTTTGTGACAGCCTGGAGGGGTGGGATAGGGAGGGTGGGAGGGAGGGAGACGCAAGAGGGAAGAGATATGGGAACATATGTATATGTATAACTGATTCACTTTGTTATAAAGCAGAAACTAACACACCATTGTAAAGCAATTATACCCCAATAAAGATGTTAAAAAAAAAAAAGACACTGACGAAAGAAAACAAAGATGACACAAACAGATGGAGAGATATACCATGTTCTTAAATCGGAAGAATCAATACTGTGAAAATGGCTATACTACCCAAAACAATCTAAAGATTCAATGCAATCTCTATCAAATTACCAGTGACATTTTTTACAGAACTAGAACAAAAAATCTTAAAATTTTTATGGAGACACAAAGACCCCAAATAGCCAAAGCAGTCTTGAGGGAAAAAAACAGAGCTGGAGGAATCAGACTCCCGGGCTTCAGACTATACTACAAAGCTACAGTAATCAAGACAATATGGTACTGGCACAAAAACAGAAACATAGATCAATGGAACAAGATAGAAAGCCCAGATAAATCCATGCACCTATGGTCAACTAGTCTATGACAAAGGAGGCAAGGATATACAATGGAGAAAAGACAGTCTCTTCAATAAGTGGTGCTGGGAAAACTGGACAGCTACATGTAAAAGAATGAAATTAGAACACTTCCTAACACCAAACACAAAAATAAACTCAAAATGGATTAGAGACCTGAATGTAAGACTGGGCACTATAAAACTCTTAGAGGAAAACATAGGAAGAACACTCTGACATAAATTACAGCAAGATCTTTTTTGACCCACCTCCTAGAGTAATGGAAATAAAAAGAAAAATAAACAAATGGGACCTAATGAAACTTAAAAGTTTGCAAAGCAAAGGAAACTACAAGCAAGATGAAAAGACAACTCTTAGAATGGGAGAAAATATTTGCAAACGAATCAACGGACAAAGGATTAATCTCCAAAATATATAAGCAGCTCATGCAGCTCAATATTAAAAAAACAAAGAACCCAATCAAAAAATGGACAGAAGACCTAAACAGACATTTCTCCAAAGAAGACATAGAGATGGCCAAGAAGCACATGAAAAGGTGCTCAACATCACTAATTATTAGAGAAATGCAAATCAAAACTACAATGAGGTATCACCTCACACCAGTTAGAATGGGCATCATCAGAAAATCTACAAACAACAAACGTTGGAGAGGGTGTGGAGAAAAGGGAACCCTCTTGAACTGTTGGTGGGAATGTAAATTGATAGAGCCACTATGGAGAATAGTATGGAGGTTCCTTAAAAAACTAAAAATAGAATTACCATATGACCCAGCAATTCCACTACTGGGCATATACCCAGAGAAAACCATAATTCAAAAAGACACATGCACCCCAATATTCATTGCAGCACTATTTACAACAGCCAGGTCATGGAAGCAACCTAAATGCCCATCGACAGATGAATGGATAAGGAAGATGTGGTACAGATAAACAATGGAATATTACTCAGCCATAAAAAGAAACGAAATTGGGTCATTTGTAGAGTCGTGGATGGATCTAGAGACTGTCATACAGAGTGAAGGAAGTCAGAAAGAGAAAAACAAATATTGTATACTAACGCATATATGTGGAACCTAGAAAAATGGTACAGATGAACCGGTTTGCAGGGCAGAAATTGAGACACAGATGTAGAGAACAAACATATGGACACAAGGGGGGAAAGTGGCGGGGGGGCTGGTGTGATGAATTGGGAGATTGGGATTGACATGTATACACTTGTATGTATAAAACAGATTACTAATAAGAACCTGCTGTATAAAAAAAATAAAATTCAAAAACATAAAAAATAAATTAAGCAGGGAGAAGAGGAGGTGTCAATCAGGAAAGGCTTCATAAAAGAGAGAGTTGAAAATAAGGAGCATTCTAAGCATGGGGAACAGGATGAGGAAAGTCATAAAGTTGAGAAAGCATGCAGCACATGAAGCAGCAGGTGGCCAGAGCAGAGAGAATGTTCAGAAACACAGGAGGGGTGACGGTTGGAAAGGTAGTTAGTACAACACGAGACATGGCCTACAATGTCAGGGTGAGATAAAAAATGCATCCTGAAATCAGAAGGAAATTGAAAAAGCTGTTAGCCCTTCCTAACAAAGGGACCTGTCTTCCATGCTTCCTCTAACACAGGAGCAAATGCCCAGTAGTGGATCCAAAGAGGGAAGAATAGGAGTAAAAATTATGGTTAATCTACCAGTTAAATGACAAACCCCTTGGTTCTTCAGCTACATTTCCCAGAGAATTCTACAGATGGTTACTGTGTTACTAAGCATTTGATGATAGAATAACTGTGGGTTGGGACTTCCCTGGTGGTCCAGTGGTTAAGACTCTGCACTCCCAACACAGGGGGCCCAGGTTCAATCCCTGGTCAGGGAACTAGATCCCACATGCTGGAACTAAGAAAAGAAAAAGAACAGAAAAAAAAGAATAATTGTGGGCTAAGCTAAATTAACCACATTCCTCTCTTAAATGATTCCTCACTGGGATACTCCAAAGGAAGAAAATATGCAATGTGTCCCAGTCCCTCAGTACCCTTCCCCATACAGCCCCCTTCCACCAGGACAGCCTAAAGGCACTGTGAGAACATATTCTGGATCATGCTTTTATGTTGCTGAGCAGATAGAAAAAGACTAACACTCCAGTGTTTGTGAACAGCCAGCTCAACCCTGCAAGGCATGAGGATTTTGAGTGAAACCAAACATGATGTGATTAAACCCAAACAATGGCAGAGGAGTAGGGCTCTGTCCATCATAACTTGGCTACTTCTCTCTTTCTGGCTCTGACAGTTTCTATGTAAACAGCCACGCACAGAGATTATAAGACTATAGAAACTCAAGTCCTTCCAAGGGACCTCTTTGTGGCACTTGTTCCAGGGGAAGCATGAAAGAAAGAAGTTATTCATGGATGAGTAAGGGTATGGCTTATGGGGGCTGCGGAGTCAAAGAAAGTGAAAGAAATTAAATGAGTAGAGAAAGACTGAGAAGCCAGTCTGAACAAGGCTCAAAGTGCTGCAGATCTGTACCCTATCTAGCAACACTGACGGGAATACCATCTTCCTTGAGTGTTCACATTCAAGGTCTGATGACTCTCACTGACAGAGATGCAAGCATCCAGCCCAGAAGGGGGAATGACTGATGATTTCTGTGGAATTGAAATTCAGCAGCCTGCGAAGTATGCACAGCACCTCTTCAACGACCATACTGGACAATTACCAAGTTGAAAGATATAGAAGTGCTATGTAAACTTTGCACATATGCAGGGAGCAAAAGCTCTTTCCTGCATAACTGTGGTTCTTCCTAACCACAAGAGGCAGAAAGGAGGCAGCAAGAAATGATAGCAGAAAAAGAGCAAGAGATAAATGGAGAGAAGGGGAGGAGGCCCTTAAGGTTTCCATTCCAGGTAGAAAAGAGGGAAGATGTGAAATGGAGAAGGAAGGGATCATGCACCATGCATGCAACTAATTTTTTTAAAAGACATAAGATGCCCTTTGGGGATTCTTAAGCTTCAGTGTGCTCAGAAGTCCCCTGGGCAGTTTGCTAAGAATACAGATTCCAGGGTTCCACCTTCCTAAAGGTTATGACTCATTAGGTTGAAGTGTAGTCCTCAGAAACCTGAATGATAAAAAGATCCTCAGATGACTATAAAATAGGTGTCCATTGACCACATAGTTAGAAACTCTGGGCTATGATGATCTAGTAAAAGTTACTTGGCCTGAGGATTTATTGAGACTATAATGAGTCCACCTTTGAGTGAGCCAAACTGATGAGAAGGCTAATAGAAAGTTTCTAGTTCAGGTGACTGGGAGAGGAATAAACTATCATATCATCTATGTATGGGTCCATGTCAAGGTCTTGCATATCACTGGTATATATGTAAAGGTCTGGGGTCTGGGGAGGAGGCCCACCTTAGTTAGGAGAAATATTGGAAGTGAAAGGAGGGAATATAATATGGTCCAGGTCTTAATGATGTATAGTGAAATCCACGTGAATTCATGCATAATCCACCCTGACTGTAAATAAATCAAGCTCAAATGAACTCCCAAAATGAAGGCCTCTTTGTTAAAGAGTCAGCCACAGTGCCTCCTCAGAGCCATGCCCCAGAGACGGTGAAGCACTGTGAGTAAAAGCCCTGGATGGCAGTCAGTCTGCCAGGCTTCAGTATGGTTCTGAAACTTCTTTGCTGTGTAACTCTGGGCAAATCCAGACACACAACTATCAGAACTGCAACTTCTATGAAATGGACATATTATACCAGCCCCTTCTCAGGGCTCTTGAAATGATTAACTCAGGAACGCATGAGAAGTGCTTAGCACAGGGTAGGACTAAAGTGAGCACGCAATTAACATTAAAGGAACAGGAAATTAGGACTGATATTTTCATTCCTCAGGCTTTTGACGAAAAGGTAAAATTACTTCTTCAGGAGAAAAGAAATTAAATGAAGACTGATCCTGAAACCAGAAATTGACTCCTTAATGAACCATCAACGTGCCATCACTACTTCTGAAGTTTTTCACAGCAGTGGTGACTGGTTTGTGGCTTTATTCATGCCACTTTCATTCTTTATTGAGAATTTTAAGATCCGGAGATAATTTAGCTCAACTCCTAATATAACAGATGGGGAAATCCATGTCCACAGAGCTTGTGATTTCCCCCTAATCATGCAGGAGATTCCAGTCCAGGGGTCTTTATACTGCTCACTTCTGCACTTTCTCCTTTAGACAGGCCTCCTGTCTATTAACCCAAACACCTGTTAATATTAACAATCACACTGGACTGGAAGCCAGAAAACTCAGGTTCAAGAACATCCCTTCCACTTACAAGCTAATGACCTTGGACAAGTCATCTTACCTCTTTGAGCATCCCTTTTACTGCTATAAAAGAGATAACACTGCCCCTCTCAAAGACAGTTATGCAGATCTTATGAGAACACAGATATCCAAGTCTTCTATAGACTGTAGTAATATGGACGTTTAAGATGCTATCTTTATTACTGCCAGTGCTATTACAATTATTAAGAGTAGTTCCAATTCTAGTGGAAATGGGCTTTTGAAAGTTGACCAGGAGAATATATTCACACTCGAAGCTGTACTCAATTTCAGCGTGGAAACAACTCATTTGTTCAAATTAATTTAGGAAGACTTACTTTCTGTCACGCAAAAAAAAAGTCCATCAATATATTTGTCCAGCTAAACAATTTTCTAATCCTGTGAACAAAACAGGGACTCTGAATAGAGTAAAGCCAGAGCCCATTCAGCCCTTTTGCTCTGCTTACAACACAGCACATATCTGCCTGCTGTAGAGGCAATCACCTTTCAGAGCTTTGTGCCATCACTTGAATGGAACATGTGGGCAGAAACAAAGGCATCAGACCAGAGGGCAGGAGGTTAGGGTGCTCTTCCAGAAACAAGCTGCCCACAGCCTTGGCCAACCAGCAGACAGTGCAGCCAACGACAAATCATGCAATCCTCCCAAATTGCTGGGTCTGAAGGAAGCTGGCAGCTGGGGCAACAGGCAGCAATCAAAGCTGGAGGCTGTTGCTGGCTGGCTGCTACCCACCAAAGCAGAGAGCTGCCTGGAGTCAGAGGGCTGGGGGAAAGGAGCCAAATCCTCTTATGGCAAGGGCATGACCTTTGCAAATCACTCTCTTTTCTGCACTATTGAGACTTATCAACTAGAGCATTCATGGGGAAACACAGGCAAAGCACTGGAAATTGTGTGGGAAATGGGCACAGAGGCACTATCAAAGTAGAAAGTATTAGTTGTTGTGGTGCCCAAGAACAAACTCTGTGGTCCTTCTTTTCTAACTGATATTTTTAATAATCCCTTTACCCACAAGCAACTTGAAGAGGATATTAGGTTTTCTGTATTTCCAGGGTTGCTAGGCAACGTTTCTAGGCAGCTGGAGATACTTCCATAGTAAGCAAGTCATGTTCTACCACAAAATACATTTTTCTTCTATCATCTGTAAGCCCAGTGTTTTAATCCTAGGGGCCTCTTATCAGTGCTAAAACGAGATTCAGCATTTGATAACAGTAACTACAGAGTGCTTTAGCGTCAGGCTCTGATACAGTTCTGCTCTGGGAATACACAGACACCAAAGCATGTCAATTTTTACAGGTACCATAAGTCAAGCGTGGTCAACAAAATAAATCGAAGAAAATTCAGCTAGGCAGATTTCTTTTTAATTACATAGAAGGGTATTTTTGTAAGAGCTTTGAGAGGTTGGTGTTTTGGTTTTTGTTTTTAATTTCAAACTAAAGAGAGTAGTTTGATTTTCCCTGATTTCCTTTGTTATCATTTCAAAAAAATGCAGAGTAACTTGTGATACCATGGAGTTTACTTGAGGATCTCCATTCTTTATACTTAAAATTTTTAAATATTCCGGTAATCTGCATATTTTTGCTAAGTTCCAATTTTGGTTCTCTTTAGTTCAATGCTTATAAATATCCTCAGTGTGTGGGATGCTTTAAAAAATTTAAATGTTGACTGTGCCTGGAGGTGCATATATATGTATATATATATATTCAGAAACTCTCAGCTGTATCTTTGCTGTAACAGAAAATCAGCTTTAACAATAAACATGTTAATCATTAGCAGATGAAATTTTTTCTCATTCTGGCTCATTTCCAGAACCAAAACTATTTCTTTAGAGCCAGGCAGCTATTCCTAATGCAGAGCCTTCTTCCCCTTTGAAGGGTGTGCAATGCCAAACTTCTAATGCCAAGGTTTTTAAAGAGTTATATATCCTGGGTTCCAAGTACTTTTGTAGAATTGGTGTCCACACAGGAACTCTTTCAGAGCTTTGTTAAGCATAAATTCACCCACTCTCTTTCACCAGCAAAAAAGAAAAAAAAATTCTAAGCCAGCAATACTGGTTAATGACTCCTCCAGTGCTAGAAATACCAATTAAATTTACCATATGAAGACCAAACTTTTTGGACTCATTTTTCTAATGTGTCCCCATTTATGTAGTTTCAAAAGGTAAATTGATCATCTCCAAAATGGCACATTTTGAATTTTTTTTAACTGGTTTTACATAGACCAAAAATAAAGAGGGAGGAAGGAAGGAAGGAAAGAAGGGAGGGATGGAGGGAGGATAAAATATAATAAAATACTATTTCACATTGAAATCCTGTCTGTTTTGAATTTTTTTTTCCAGCCATGGGTACTTCACAGAACAAAGAGTTCTGAGGTTGAGAAATTTACCAACAGAAGTAGGCAAAGTGGAATACTTATACTCCAAGAATTGGAGTACAGAAGACTGGACAATTTTCAAAGCCAGATCTACAGAACTGAAGTAACTTTAATATTTTTATCCAATGTTATTAAGCTAACCATCAGAATTAGGAAAATGTTATTCTCTTCTGCTAAGCAATAGGCTCTCATTCATCCAACAAATCTTAAGACCCTACAGCCAGGTACTCTGTCAGTCTCTGGTGTTACAAGTGAAGGGAATGTTTTCCCTGCCAGCAAGGAACTTAGGGCAGGAAGAGGTTGGGGGTAGGGGTACATGCCACAAGGAGAAACAAACAAGTAACCAGGCAGTTACAGCAGTCTGATAGGTGTTGGATGGCAGTAAATGCAGGGACTAGGGCTAGGAGAGCACAGCAAGACTCAAGAGGAAGTTGACACCTGAAGGATCCCAAAGTTAGCCAAGAGAAGGTGTGGCGGAAGGGGGGAGCAGGAGTGTGTCAGACCGAAGGAGCCATGAGTACCCAGGAAGCAGTGCAAGATGGCCGGAGCACTAAGATGGATGGCATGCGGTGAGACGTGGCAAATCAGGGCTCAAGTCAGGAATGCCAAGTGAGCTACTACAAGAATACAAGTATTGATCTGTAGCTTAGTACAGGACACTTAAGAGTTTTGAACTGGGGTGTGACACAATCAGATTCACTGTCTGGAAGACCGCTGCATTAGTCTGCTAAGGCTGTCATAACAGAATACCACAGACTGGGGGGCTTAAACAAAAGAAATGTTCCTCACAGTTTTGGACACTAGAAGTCCAAGAACAAGATGTCAGCAGGGTTGCTATCTTCTGAGGTCTCTGCTTGGCTTGTGGAGAGCCGCCTTCCCCTTATATCTTTGCCTGGTCTTCCCTCCGTGCTTGTGTCCTAATCTCCTCTTCTTAAAAGGACAACAGTCAGACTGGATTAGGGTGCACCCATATGACCTCATTTTAATTTAACTACTTTTTTTAAAGGCCCTATCTCCAAACAGTCACATCCTGAGCCACTGGGGGTTAGGATTTCAATATATGAATTTTGGTGGAACGCGATTCATCACTTACAAGTCACTTGGACTGTAAAGCTAGAGAAGATCCTAGAGAAGGTAAGACAGGAAGGAGAAGTGACAGGAAAACCCAGAGTGTATCTCCAGGAGGAGGGGGCAGTTAACAGCACCCAAGTGCCTCCAAAGTCAATAAGAAGGTAAGGACTGAAAGTGTCTGTTGGAAGTGGGAGTTAGGAAGTCATGCTGACCTAGGTAAGTGAGGCTTAGAGAAGTGGTGGGCACCAAAGTTCAGTCACAGTGGTTTGTGGACCATCTGAGAGTTCAGAGATGCAGGTAACCCCTCAGGAAGTTTATTTGTGAAAGGCAGGAGAGAGCTAAAGGTAACCAAGGAAGACAGAGTCAACAGAGGACTTATTTTGTCAACAAATAATATTAGATTCCCACTGTACACAAGGGGTTGAGGAAGTATATTAGATGGAACCTTTGCCATTGGCAAAGATCAATATTTTGAGCTAATGGAGAAATTATAATTATGTTTGTTAATAAATTTTGTATATATTCAAAGACTGGAATACACTAAAATGATATTAATTGCTGAGTTTGGGAGCTAGCTTTAGGAGTAATTCATTTTTAAGAATTTCTTCGATGTTATTATTAATAACAATAATAAAAGCTATCACTGAGTGTCTGTCATATATTAGGTAATTTGCTAGATGCTTTACATTATCTCCTCTATCCTCACAAAAACTCTGTAAGGTAACTATCATTATTTTCTTCAATTTACAAATAAGAAAGCTGAGGTTTAATGAAGTTAAGTAATTCAGCCAAGGTTCAGGAGTTAGTGAAAGACAGAAACTGGACTCAAAACCATCTATGCCCATACACCCAAAAATCATGCCACACTCTTTTCAAAAGGTATATTTGTGAGAAAGGATGTGGTTAGGAGATGTATTTTGTTTAAATTGGGGAAAAAACAAGACAGTATTTTATGCACTAAGAGCAAAAGAAAAAAAAATGTTTCTAGATTCTTTTAGCACTGTCACCTGCATTACAGAGAATAGAGCTTGATTAACTCTATCCTGAATCAAAGAATCCTAGGAGTTCCACACTGTATGTACATCTTGCCTGCCAATCCAATTGACTATAAACTTCTCAAGGGTAGGGCTTCCCTGGTGGTGCAGTGGTTGAGAGTCCACCTGCCGATGCAGGGGACACGGGTTCATGCCCCGGTCCGGGAAGATCCCACATGCCGCGGAGCAGCTAGGCCCGTGAGCCATGGCCGCTGGCCGTTGAGCCTGCGCGTCCGGAGCCTGTGCTCCGCAACGGGAGAGGCCCACGTACCGCAAAAAAAAAAAAAAAAAAAAACTTCTCAAGGGTAGATATGTGTTCCACACCCTTGTCCCCACAAAACCTAGCTCAGTGGTTTCACCGTCGGAGTCGAATGCTTAATAAATGTTTGCTTGTTGAATTCCTGAATGTTAAAAATATATACATTGAAACAGAACAAAACAGGGCTATAACCCTGTATATAAACAGGGCTGTGTTATCTTTTTGGAAAACACATTTCCTTTTGAGATACCATTTCCACTCCTTGCTTAAGCATTCTGGACCTTTGGCAATAGTGAAAACTATTTCCTAGAACTGCTGCATGCCCTGGGAGGGAAGGGGGGTTCTCTTCTCCCCTGCCCTTCCTTGCAATGATAAAAGGAAGCTACTTCTATCACTTTTGGAAACTTCACTTCCAGCTGCTTATTAGACATATTCACTCAACACCAACAATCAATTACACATCTTAGCTTTGCTGCTAAGATCGCTAATGGAATGCAGTTGACTCATACTATTAGCAGTCAAGGGGCATGCATAAATGTAATAGAAAGCTGTAACTGCTTAATTCTCAAATCAATTCTTTAAACAGACATTAGAAGGAAGCTACCGTAACCCTTCATGCACCAAACCGATTGGTCCTACTTTAATTAGTTCCTCAATCAATTTAATGGCATTTTTTTTACTTTAATTAATTAATTTATTTATAGGCCGTGCCACTCATCTTGCGGGATCTTAGTTCCCCGACCAAGGATCGAACCCTGGCCCTGGCACTGAAAGCACCATGTCCCAACCACTGGACTGCCAGGGAATTCCCTTAATGGCATTTCTTCAATCCACTAGTGGACTCCTATTTTCACGTGCAGTAATTGGGGTGATCATGGTGATATGATACAATGGCATTTTTTTAAGTAAAAGTTCTCATGTATGAGACAAATTTTCTCTAGACAACTGCAAGATTAATCAAAGGTCAACTTCCTTTTCATTTACATAGTTTCAGCCACCAAAAGTGCCATCTTGGAAGGAAATGGTGAACAGGGGTTATGTGTGCAGTCTGTGGAGTTACAGTACTTCAGGTCAAATCCTGCATTTATTATTTATAAGACCTTAGGAAAGTTAACCTCTTTTGCCTCAATTTCCTCAACTCTAAAAAGAGGATGATAGAAGGCATTTAAAATAATAATATAGGTATGAAACATACATAAGTTAAAGGATAATGTAGGTGACTTTCTAACCAGAGAGCCATCTAATTTTTTTATTAGATGAGGTAAAATTCACACAACATAAAACTCACTGTTTTAGCCATTTTAAATTGTATTAATTCAGTAGTATATTCACAATGTGCACAACCATCACACTACCCACTTTCAGAACATTTTCATCATCTCAAAGAGAAACCCCATACCCACTAAGCAATCAGTCAGTCACTCTCCATTGTCCCCTACCCCAGCCCCTGGCAATCACTAATCTGCTCTTCCCCCCTATTGCTTTGCCAGTTCTGGATATTTCATATAAATGGAATAATACAATACAGAGCCCACTAAATTTATTAAGCAGAAGAATTAGCATAGGTCTGAAGTTTTGAAAATAAATACTCAAGTAATTAGAAACCATTAAATGAGGTTGCTTCTGGGGAGAGGGAGTGGAATTTGGAGTAGAGAGAAACAGTGTGCAAAACTGCTGTTCATTTTAAGTTCTTTACTGTTCAACATAGGTTTTAACTGCTTTGATTACTTTTCCTTTTAAGAAGGAATTTTTAGAAACTTAATATTAGTATTTATCTCATCAGGTTATTTGCAGATTAACTGAAATAATACTCTTAAAATATTTAGCCCAGGGCCTGGGATGAAGGAGGTATTTGATAAATGGAAGTTACCATTATTATTACTAATAATTATTAACCAGATTAATGAACTGCATGTTTGTGTCCCCTCCATATCACATGTTGAAATGCTAACCCCCAGTGGGATGGTTTTAGGAGATGGGACCTTTGGGAGGTAATTAGGTCATGAGGGTGGAGTCCTCATGATGGGATTAGTGCCCTGATAAGCAGAGACACACGAGAACTTGCTTCCTCTCCCTCTGTTCTCCATCATGTGAGGATACAAGAAGACCAACTGCAAACCAGAAAGCAGATTCTCACCAGATACTGGATCTGCTGGCACCTTGATCTTAGACTTCCCAGCCTCCAGAACTACAAACTGCTGTTATTTAAGCCACCCAGTCTATGGTGTTTTGTTATAATATCTGAACTAATACACCAAGTTATCAGTGATATACAGCAATGGAATCAGTTGTTTTGGGGACAGATACCAGGGTACTTCAATTGAGATGAAAGGTGAGGTACCATGTATTTTATGGACATACCACTAATTATTATCAAAATAGTTATTTAAATATCTTTCAAATTCCCTCCATTCTTTTATATGATTAAATTTTGATTGATAAAAAGAAAACCTTTTCAAATAAAACTGTAAGTTGTAACTGAATTCTGCTCTTTAAGTGTTATGCTGTTTAATGAGTCATTGTTAGACAGAGTAGAGAGAAAGGTACTTTGGGGAGCCAACAAAACATGGCAGGAGTATGACACTGAGCTACTGACCAAACCAAGGTCATAAGCAGTGGTGTCTCTTATTTCATTGTGACAGAGAAGCATGGACCTTCTACAGAATTAACACATCAACACACTTGATTTTTTAACATGCCTTATTAATGCCACCTATTAACTGTTAAACATCAAAGTGACAGGTCAGGGGCATCACACTGAGAAGAGTCTAAGTGCTGGCACTAAAATACTAATCATAACCCACATGTATGCTATGAGTTGCAAGTGAGTTGAAGATATTCCTGACTAGAGTGGACCTTGGAGCCAACCCCCAATTCCTAAATGCCTTCTACAACAAAACTGCCAAATATCTGCCTAGAAAGTTAAGAAGCTACCAAGGTGTATGCTGCAGGCAACAGGAGTAATTAACCAGCAGGGAAGACAAAGGAAAACTTTCAGGATCTTCTGAAATTCCCAGGTCTCTTCTGAGAGGCATGGAGCTGTAAGTACTGCTTAGCAGACCCAAGCCTTCTGTAACCTTAGATATAGCATCAGGAACAGCAATGAGCACTTTGAGCCTGCCCTAGCTTTAAATTCCAGCTCCACCTCTTACCTTAGTTGGGTAGCCTAAACTCCTAAGCTCTAGTTTCTTAATCTATTATATGAGGCAGTCCAATACCATGGTGTTTTTTATGAGGATTAACTATAATATACTAATAATTCTTGTAAAACATTTAACCCAATGCCTGTCAAGTAGAAGTGTTCAGTTCATGTTAGTTATTATCATTATGTTCAATAGTAGAAATATTTCTCATCAAAGCCACGTACTCATTGAAGAAAAGATTCTTGTGACACAAACTGGACTCTTCATTGCCACAAATGCAGAAAAATTTTACTCTGTCAAATTGTTTTACCTTTAGTACAATTGAAACCACTGAATAAGGAAATCTGAAAGCAACATCCCTTCTGCCTATTGAGCTCAATAGAGTGTTCCAGGCTCTCAGATGGGATGAGATGAGAATCTCTCCTCTCTCCTTCTCAGGATTTCCACAGCAACTGTGT
Source organism: Globicephala melas (assembly GCF_963455315.2). Classification (NCBI taxonomy): domain Eukaryota; kingdom Metazoa; phylum Chordata; class Mammalia; order Artiodactyla; family Delphinidae; genus Globicephala; species Globicephala melas. The sequence continues at coordinate 117,549,149 of NC_083315.2, forward strand.
AGAAGTAACAGCTCCAGGAAAGAACAAAACAATCATCTACTTATCTGAGAAGGATATCCACATAGTAGGCCAAAAAGGCAGGCTGCATGACTTGGGAAACATAAAATCATCCCTGGTATATTTGTTTATATGTTGTTTTCATTTGGAAATATTGATTTAGTGAAACATATTTGCTTTTACCCTGCTTTTTCCCCCATTCCAGATCTGTTACTAGGCATGAATCTACACAGTATGATAAAATCTCAAATCTGGAAAGGATCTTAGAGAATTTCTAATTCAGCTTCTTTATATTACAGATGATGAAACAGATATGTAAAGAGATTAAATGAGCTTCCCATTTCATTTATTACAGATGGAGGAAATTGAAGCGCATGAAGATAGATTTTAGCCAATGTACAAAAGGACTAAATGCTTTGCTATTTATTAGTATCCAGAATTACTGACTCTCAGTTAGTGCTCTAACTACAGAATAAAACCCTATCTCCCACCACCAAGAGCAATGACAAACTATGCCAAAATGGTTATGGTCATTTTGTTTACCCTCAACTACCACAGGATGCCAGGTAATACCAGCATGCTAAGTAATCCTGTCCATCTGGCTAATGCAGGCTTCATAACTTATAATCCATTCCTCTGGGCGCAAAGAACTATTAACATGCTAATACACTTTCTCACTATTCTAGCTGCTTTTCAATTAGTAATTATCTATAGACTGAGCCAATGAGAGGCAATTTTTCCAAGTGATTAGCACCTTGGAAATCATAGTCAGGCTGGTTGCTGATTAACATTGTTTGGTTTTGGCAGTTAGCATTTCTCATTCCAGCAAATTACTCTAGTGGGTTCAGTGGTGGCTTGGGACCATGGAAACTCAAGCGTATTCAATGGCCAATGACTATTTTGAGAAAATATAATTATGACATGGATATGAGAATTTGATTCACTTGGCAAAATATTATATCAAAACATTTGTTTCAGCTCTTAAAAACATACTGGGGACAATTGCAGAAATTTGAATATAAAAGTACATTAACTGATACTACTGAATTACCATTGATCATCTTAGGTGTGACAATGGCATTATGGTATGTAACATGGATTCTAAAGTATTTTGAGATGAACTGTCATGATGTCTGCAACTTATATCCAAATGGTTCAGCAACAAATGATAGATAGATGATAGACATATAATAACAATTTTGGCAAAATATTAAAAAATGCTTTTTGTTTCAAATAGATTACTTTACCATCATGTAAGAAGATTAATACTATGAATATTCATTTCCAGAAAACTATCTATATACTTGAAATACCATACTAATAACCAGTATTTGAATTGTGTCTCTCCTTCCATTTGCCAATCTTTTTCTCTCTTTTCTTTTAAATTTTATTTTTATTTCTTTATTTTAACATCTTTATTGGAGTATAATTGCTTTACAACGGTGTGTTAGTTTCTGCTTTATAACAAAGTGAATCAGTTATACATATACATTTGTTCCTATATCTCTTCCCTCTTGCATCTCCCTCCCACCCTCCCTAACCCACCCCTCTATGTGGTCACAAAGCACCAAGCTGATTTCCCTGTGCTATGCGGCTGCTTCCCACTAGCTATCTATTTTACGTTTGGTAGTGTATATATGTCCATGCCACTCTCTCACTTTGTCACAGCTCTTTCTCCCTAAATATTTAAGAATTGGGGTTAAAATGAAAAAGTTTAAAAAAATTCTAATTCATATTTTAATGTCTTCTAAATCTTGGGAAAGTATCTGTTGGACTGTAGAGATATTTAAAAGCGACTATAAGGATCATGTTACCACAACCAAGGTGCACCTATTCTGGTCCTGTAGGCCCAGCCTTCAGCTGCCTCAAAAAATACCCACTGATGTAGACATAAATGCTTTTGAGACATCCATGAGTAGCCAGCTTTGCCATCCATATCACCTGTTATGCTTTTACTTCAGAATCACCCTCACCTTTATTTGGTGTTAGTAACTCAAGGTCAAACAACAACATGCTAGAAAATGTGGTTTCATGTTGCTATAAACATAGTTAACTTTACAGTCTCTTTTAAAATGTATCTTTAAATCAACATAATTAACTGGTTTGAATATAGTAGTCAAACTAAATTACAGCAGTAAATCTATCTGCCATAAAAATAAAAAATGTTGACCATTAGATAAGTATGCAAATAAATCAAGCCCCACACCTGCAAAAGAACCATAAGGAGTTACTACCAGATTTGTCAAGTTTTGTCTAAATTTTTCTGGTGATATTAAAGATGTAATCCTAAACTGAAAGCAACTATTGAATAATGATTAGGGTAGTAAACATTCATTGAGACATCGGAACACCATAGCTGACATTTCCATATGCAGTATAAATCCTCCTAATATCTTGCTCTTGATAAGAAAAGCATGAAGCTGTATCAGTGAAATACAGTGTTGTAGCTGTTTTGGAAACAAACCATTTTCATTTATTAGCAAATTAATCAGGCTTTTCAGAGGACTAAATGTCAATAACTAAAATGTAAAATGTTGCATTATATATTCATCCACATATTTGATGATACACTTTTTTCTTTATTTTTTCTGAAAGAAAATGAATTAGAAGTACGTAGTAAGAGACTGAGAAATACATGGTTTTATATTAAATATTAGATTTAACAATAATGCAAAGCATTCTGCAGTTGCCTCCATTTTAAAGTCAGAAATTTTATGTTTCATCAAGGATGAACTCCAAAACCTCCATTATACCAAGATGTTGGTGTATATAATGCTGAAAGCAGTTATATGTGTATATACACAAACTCACACATGCACACACACACACTAGCCATTTGAACCAGATTCACATGTTCCTTTCATTTTTAAATAGAAACAAGGCCTCCAAGCACCCCAAAATAGACTCTGGTTGGTGGGAAAGCCAAAATCTGGAATTCCAATAATAAATGTCAACATGATAATTTAAAGAATATTTAAAACAAAAAAACTCAGGCTGTGAAGGTCCTAACCCAAACCAGCCTGACCTAATAAAATAATCATTGAATCAAATGAGAAAAATGTGATAAATATGTTTTTTCTTTGACTGTCATGCAAATCTGCATTTCTGAGAGAATTCTGACTCTATATAGAACTTTATATTTATGGATTCTCTTAGCGTGGGAAATGAGCTAGAGAAGAACAAGGCTAACCAGGATGGAGAAAGAATTATGTGAAAAAAAAAACAAAAACTGGAAACAGAAGAGTACAAAACTGAAGTCAAGAGAATTTTGACTCAGTGATTTTTGACATTTAATTCCCCCCCCCCACTTTTTTTAACCATGAATGATATTGTGACAAACCAAACGATCACAAAAATCCAAGATTCACTTGCTTGGATAGGGTTTTTATCTCCTGAATTTTCTGAATGGTTTCTTTTGCACCTCCTTGCAAAAGTCTTCTTTAAAACAAAAGCAACCTTCTAGTTTAAGATGACATCTCTCAGTATTAAATGCTGATTTATTACATGGTTATAAAATTGCAATACCATCAACCCTAGCAATAATGAATCCCCATGGTCTCTGATTTCACGAGGAACCTGGCATATCAACGGAAAAAAATGAAGAAACATAATCAAATGTCATTGTTAATGATATTCAATTATTCCACTTGTGACCTGAGCTATTATAACTATTACCTTATAATTGCAACTTATCCATTGGGAAAGCCAACTTCAAACATTATCATAGCTTAAAGGTCACTTGGAAAGTATGCAATTATAACAAAATTTTGTGATAGTTATGGAAATTAATTCATTTTTTTATACCTGGCCCCAGATGATATTTGTTCTTTAAAGAATAAATCATAGAATATGAGTTAAATATATTATATTTACAGTGTTTTTTCTACCCCTCACACATTTTTGAAAAGAAAACAAAGAAAAAAATTTCCTTATATAATTCTCTTTCCCAGCAACGTTTTTTCTTCTCAAGATAGCAGCTGCCATCAGTCATGGACCTGCTCTTTGTCACAGGCCTGCTGTATATCTGTAGAGGTGACATCAGCTTCCTTCCTTGCTTTTTGCCCTGCCTCTAGTGTTGCAGTGCTCTCAGGCCTCCCATTTGTCTCCAACAATAAGGCGGAAAAGAGCAGCGACTCAGAAAGCAGTACCCTGTTCTTTCTTAGCCTAAACAGCAAAAAAAATACACATTTTCCTGGTTTTATAAAAATGAACAAAACTTGAAAATAAACTCTACCATTTCATTATATTTAGATCTCCACAATAACCACCACTTCTTAACAGCTTTCCATGTGCCAAGCACTGTTTTAGGTGCCTTACACACACCTAATTGAAGTCATCTGCTTCTTTCTTTCTCTTGGTTTGATTTTCACAAGCAAAAGTGTTCATTTAAAGTAGATATGGGAACATATGTATATGTATAACTGATTCACTTTGTTATAAAGCAGAAACTAACACACCATTGTAAAGTAATTATACTCCAATAAAGATGTAAAAAAAAAAAAGTAGAATACATTGAGGAATTGATAGAAAAGACAGAAATATTAGGCTACCCTTATCCAAACTACTTCACCAGCAATGACTGCATGACTCTAGGTGACCGATACTTACAACTGGGGTAAGAATTCAAAAGCAGGGAAGGGGTGGGAATAGCAGACTCAGAGGATGCCTGGGAGTCTTAACCTCCCCTGGGTCCCGAACTATTCCTATTCCTATTCTGAGTCCCAGAATAGAAAGAAGAATAACTCTTGCCTTGGTGATGAGGCTAAAGTTAGTCTAAACCAAAATGCCCATCAAGGAAGGAAGGAGAGGAACAGATGAGGATATAGCAGGTGGTGAGTTATGGAGCCCAAAGAGGAGGTTAGAAGAAGAAGCAAACTCAAGATCCTGGAGAAGTGGGAATAGGCAGGAGCCGTTAGACTTGCCCTGAGTACAGAATGCCAAACTCTGCTGCAGCCTTTTATGTACTTTTTCCAACAAATTTGACTGTTTTCCCCAATGAGTTAAATGAACTTAGCAATTGTTTTACTGCACAGACAATAAGAAAATGACTGTCTGAATGATATAGAGGAATTTTGGCACATCAGTTTCTGGAAAAAAGCACTGACTCTTCTTTTTTTTAACCCTTTCTTTGAAAAAGAGTAAAAGTAATATATAACAACAAGGATAAATCTTAAAAACATAAAATTGATGGAAAAAGTAAATATGTATACCTTTTTTCTACATTCAAAATAGGCAAAACAATTCTATACATTGTTTATAAACACATATATGTGTTTATAAAAGTATTAAAATAGACTGGAGTCACATTTTTTCCCCTCCAACATTAACTTTCTTATAGAAAGTGTCTGTGTAGCAAAACAATTGTTCAAGTTTAGCCAACTAAGTTGCTGGGACTGGGGCTGGGGGGTGGGGGAAGGGTAATTAACCAGTCAAGTTGGTCATCAGACATTATTTAGAAAAAGAATCCATAGATAAACACTCTTCCTCTTATATTTTCTTATAGACATAGTACATAATTATCCTTTTCTTTTTCCAGCCTTATATTCTTACTTTATATCCCCAACTATGAATAATCATAGAATGAGGCTCATCACAGGATTAGGGAAAAATCAACCCAGCTTGTAGGAAAAAGTGATGGCCTTTATTTTTTTAACTCCCTTCTCACAGTTCAGCTAAATCAGACAAATGAACATTGTCCTGTTTCAGGTTATTTTAATTTTACAATGAGAAGTAACAGGTATCTTTGGGACACAAATCAATTTTGACACTTTTTACCTATTATCTATAACTAAAATTCTTAATTTAAGCCTAATTAAAAGTAGCATTACTGAATAGTTGTTGAGTCAAATTTTAACTCATTTATAAAATAAAATACGCATAGAACATTCTTATGCATAGATTGCTATAAAGAAATGAGAACAGTGTTTGATATCCTTGACAGGCCAAGGCTCTGTCTAAACACACAAAGAAAGCAATCTTTCTGGATTATTTCAAAAGGGGTGTTTTTTGTCTTAACACGTTGGGATAGGGTGAATTTCCAATTTCTCTGGACAAGTTAATCTAAACATGCAGATTGGTCTGGTCTGAGTATGTGGACATAGCCTGATCCTGCACCAATTCCGTGACGGAGCAGAAGTTTCTACATTTGTTAAATCGCTCTGCCATAATGTCCTCATCCTTCTCAGAGTGTCTCTCAGTGTCATCATGATTCATCAAAAAAAGTACAGTGACTACATAAATAAGGGCAGCCATTAAAGTGAACTATTTCAGAGAACTATGCCTTGAGGAAAAAACTGTTTACATTAGACACGGCCTTACACTCAGTTCTCTCCCTCAACCACAAAAGGAAGATGGATAGTCTTTGGTCAGATGAACAGTTTATGAGGTTTTGTACTACATAAAGTGACATCTTCAGGGCCATGTGTATGTACATTGTAAACCCTTGAGATCTTTTATATTGCAACATACATATTTAATGTGATCATAAAAAAGCTTATTTGTCTCAAAGTCTCTTTTACCCTTACTTATATGACCAAACAGCTTGATGCTACTGGCTAACTTTTCAAAACTTTCATTGTTCATGGCTGCAATGGGAACATGCCCAACTTCCACAGATATATAAATCAGATTCGAGCAGCAAATGACACATTCAGAATGAGTAATATGACATCCATATGGAAGCCTAGTGACAGAAATTGAAGAAATGAGGTGTTTTTAAATCCCAGCAGGTTTATTTAGCTCCAAATTGTTTCTACAGTGACATATTATTACTTTTTTAATTCCAAAAATGGTTAAGCTAACAAGCCAAAAATTATTTAGTACATTGTACACAACAACATAAAAGAGCATGAGACCCTTTTAATAAAAGACAGAAATAGTCTTTAACTAGTAAGGTGAATTAATAGAAAGTTTAAAAATCATATCTCCAAATGGAAATTCACTTGAATGACACCGAATAGCATTTTACTACACAAGCAATACAGGCTACATAAAGGCTTGCAAGTTCATCTTCATGATATCTGTTACTGACAGCAGAGTTATTAGTCAGCAGAAACTACTGCTGTAAATAATACTCTAGGATCAGTATGAGGAAGTTCTTGAGAAATGAAAGCCACTGATGAATCTTACTGGATCCTGAAAATTGAAATATAAATAGTGGGTTGAATATCATGTGCACATTATTTGACAACCAAAGCATAACAATGAAGTGATCTTATCCATCAGTCTTGCTTAGTTTTATCCTAAAGGGACCTCAAAATGACATCTAAAAACAAGTGTTCCTGGGTTATAATGTTAGGTGGATCACTTAAAGACATATTAAACTATCAGAAAAGATAAGAGTCTCAAGTGTTGTTTATACTATTGGGTAAAAATTGCTCCAGATATCATTGAGAAACTGGCTTACTCAAAATATTTACCCACATTGATCTTGGGCTGTCTCCATAACCCAAAAAAGAGGACTTGAATCAAGTTCGGTCATTACTAGTCTAATTCACACAGCAATCAAAATTTATATCTCACGGCTTCCCTGGTGGCGCAGTGGTTGAGAGTCCGCCTGCCGATGCAGGGGACACGGGTTCATGCTCCGGTCCGGGAAGATCCCACATGCCGCGGAGAGGCTGGGCCCCTGAGCCATGGCCGCTGAGCCTGCACGTCCGGAGCCTGTGCTCCGCAATGGGAGAGGCCACAACAGTGAGACGCCCGCGTACCGCAAAAAAATAAAAATAAAAAAAGGCAATGGCAAAGAAGAGGACAGAGAGAGGGAGAGAAAGAAATTCTAGGCATAGGAAAAATAATTTGTGGAGGTATAGAGACAAGAAGAAAATAAGGCAGCAGCTTCCTGCAAGAAGTTTGGTGTTCAATGGGGCAGAAAGAACATGTAAGGGAATGGCAGGTCTTCACTGTACCCAAAAATTTGGAAAGAGGGCAGAATAGATATGCCTACCTGGTTCATTTTTCTGAGATATAATGGAAACCACTGAGGAGAAACAAGTAAAACCAGGAAAGGTAGAAATGGTGCTAACGCTTGTGCAGAAGTGAAGGCTCCAGAGCTACTTATTAAATTGTAAAAGTGACCCCAAACCTCTAGAATGGCACACCCTCTGCCAGATAAGGGAAAGGAACTCTGTTTCATGGCATTTAACACTCTTTTAGGAGAAAGAGCAGTGCCTGAATATTCTCAGAATGTTGAGTTTTCTCTCCCTTGCCATTTCCTTCTGCGACAGGAAAGTGGAGAGAATGAAATATCATCCCCAGCTTGAGGAAGAAAAAAGAAAGAATTGCTTTCAAAGTATTCTAGGAAGAGGATCAAGTTACCTGTATCATATTGGAGTAAAGAAGACTGGTCAGAGCCAGCCAAGCTTGAGCAAGGTAGAAAGAAATGGCATGGACATTACATAAACATATTACAGCAAAGAATATGCATGCAAAAGCCAAAAAAGAAACCAAGCTATAAGAAAAACATAACTTAAAGAATAGAATAAAACCAATACAATTAATTGCTTCATGCCATAAAAACAACTTAAGAAACTCAAAATTTTAAAAAAGAGTCCAAAGACTAGTTGATAAAACAGAATGAAATGAGATAATTTAATTGAAACAAGGAACAGAATAGACAATGCTGAAAGTCATATTAGTTAAGATAGAAAAGAGATAAGATCATCACAGTGCCTTCAAAAATAAAAACCAGTGTAAAACTATTAGGCAAAAGCTAATAGAAATGAAATACAAAAATTATACAGTACAAGGGTAATGTGTTGAAACAGAATTCAGAGAATGAAACAGAAGATGCATCCAAAGGTAAAATTATAAGAAAATTTTCTGGAAATGGATAAACAACTGTATATGCAGATCAAAAAGAGCACACTGTGTTCTAGGAAATTTTGAAACAAAACACTCAACTCTAAAACAAATCCAGTTATATTTTTAAACTTAAAAAAAAATAAAACCCTTTAGAATCATGCAAACCAAAACCAGAGTAGGGAATGGGGGGTATAGATCATCTTCACAGGGAAAAAGATGGCAGGTTGCTTCTGGAACATTAAATGCCAGAAAATAAAGAAGCACTGTGTGTAAGTTCAGGAGGAAAGTGTAACCCCAAAATATAACTCAAATAACACAGGAGCCATGGGCATTTCTCAGAAAGTTTGCCTGATGGTGAAATTCAACCTATTGGAGATGGATAGATACAAAGATCTTTAGAATAAAGTATCTGTAATAAAGAGACTGGCAGTGAGATTGAATCAATTTAAATATAAAATCAATCCTAAACAACTGTGGGAATTATAATTATTATATCTGTTCAATGCAAAAACAACAATATAACAAAACTCAGGAGGGAGGCGAAAAAGTGGTACAAATTATTGTACTAATTTTTTTATATTTCAAGGCAGGAAATCAAAACAGTATTTTTAATGACTCCAACCACTTAGTGTTTTGAAAATTCTCTTTTTCCATCCTTAAAGAGATTACTTAAGAAATAAAATCCCTATGTTAAAAAAATATTTATTTGAGTTTCAACAATTAATTTTACTCATTTATTTTTCTACTTTTAAATTCAAGCACAATTAACAAAATACCATTCATTTGGAAAATATCGTTAATAATATAACTTTATTTTTATTCAAGTTCTATTTTTCTATCTTCTATCTGCATGGAAGATATCTAGGATAATATTTACTTAATGAGAAGTTCTAGGAGATGTGATGGGAAGGAGAAGGTTGTACTATCCAGCATTGACTTGATAATGCATGTTTATCAATTTTAAAAAATAAAAACCAATATGCCAGGATACTATCAGTGGCTAGTTCTGAATGTTGGGAATATGGATTTATTCATTCATTTATTGAAAAATCTTTATTGGGCACTCATTATGTAGTAAGTACTGTCCAGGGTGCTGAAAACGCAACAGCAAAAAAAACAAAGCCCTTTCTTCAAGGAGCTTGTGAGAAGGGGAGAACAGAAAAAAAACACATAGAAAGTAAACATGTACTATGTTAGAAAGTAGTAAGATGAGCTATGAAGAAAAATATCTGTCTAAGAGCAGGATGACCATATGTTCCAGTTTGCTACAGCCAGTCCCAGTTTATGACTCTTGTTTCCTAACTGACTGGGGTTCCTTTTCAATCTCAAAATTATCCTGTTTTGGATGACAATTTATATGTTTACCCACATAAGGGTGATATGAAGTGTTCTAGGGTGGGATTCAGAGAGAGTGGCCAGAAAAGTCCACATGATAAGGTAATATTTGAGCAGAGACTTGAAGAAGGGAAGGAACAAACCATGGAGGTATATATAAGGGAAGGAGTACTCCAGGCAAAAGGAGCATCAAAGACGAAGACCTTAGATCAGGATATGCTTGTCATCTTCCAAGACCACAAAGAAGGCTCAGAGGGATGGAGGCAGCAGGTGAGCTCAGAGGGGTTGGACAAAGAGAGGATAGACAGTGGGACAGTCATAAAGGGCCCTTTAGGCTCTCTTGTAAGCAGACTGGCTTTTACTTTGAATGAGACAAGATGCTAAGAGAGGATTTCAAGCAAGGAATTATTTGACCTGACTTATATTTTTAAATAACCTGGCTGCTGTGTAGAGACCAGACCATGGGAAGCAAGGATAGAAACAGAATAAGGAGGCTATGGGAAAAATCCAGGTGAAGAACTGAAGCGTGGTAGCAGTGAAGGTGGTAAGAACGGGAACAAGATAGGATGGATGATTGTTATTGTTCTTCCTTGCACTTTCCTGTATCTTTTAAATTTAATAAAATTAACATTTTAGAGGAGGAACCAAGATGGCAGAGTAGAAGGATGTGCTCTCGCTCCCTCTTGCAAGAACACCAGAATCACAACTAGCTGCTGGACAATCAATGACAGAAAGACACTGGAACTCACCAAAAAAGATACCCCACATCGAAAGACAAAGGAGAAGCCACAATGAGATGGTAGGAGGGGTGCAATCACAGTAAAATCAAATCCCATAACTGATGGGTGTGTGACTCACAGACTGGCGAACACTTATACCACAGAAGTCCACCCACTGGAGTGTAGGTTCTGAGCCCATGTCAGGCTTCCAAACCTGGGGGTCCAGCAACGGGAAGAGGAATCCCTAGAGGATCAGATTTTGAAGCCTAGTGGGAATTGATTGCAGGACTTCGACAGGACTGGGGGAAACAGAGACTCCACTCCTGGAGGGCACATACAAAGTACTGTGCACATCGGGATGCAGGGGAAGGAGCAGGGACCCCACGGGAGACTGAACCAGACCTACCTGCTAGTGTTGGAGGGTCTCCTGCAGAGGTGGAGGGTGGCTCTGTTTCACCGTGGGGACAAGGACACTGGCAGCAGAAGTCTGGGAAGTACTCCATGGCCTGAGCCCTCCCAGAGTCTGTCATTAGCCCCACAAAAGAGCCCAGGTATGCTCCAGTGTTGGGATGCCTCAGGCCAAACAACCAACAGGGAGGGAACCCAGCCGCACCCATCAACAGTCAAGTGGATTGAAGTTTAACTGAGCTCTGCCCACCAGAGGAACAGTCAGCTCTACCCACCACCAGTCCCTCCCATCAAAACATTAGATAGCCTCATCCACAAGAAGGCAGAGAGCACAGGCAAGAAGAAATACAGTCCTGCAGCCTGTGGAACAAAAACCACATTCATAGAAAGAGAGACAAGATGAAAAGGCAGAGGGCTATGTACCAGATAAAGAAACAAGATAAAACCCCAGAACAACAACTAAAGGAAGTGAAAAGAGGCAACCTTCCAGAAAAAGAATTCAGAATGATAGTGAAGATGATCCAGGACCTCGGAAAAAGAATAGAGGCAAAGATTGAGAAAATGCAATAAATGTTTAACAAAGACCTAGAAGAATTAAAGAACAAACAAACAGAGATGAACAATACAGTAACTGAAATGAAAACTACACTAGAAGGAATCAACAGCAGAATAACTGAGGCAGAAAAACGGATAAGTGACCTGGAAGACAGAATGGTGGAATTCACTGCTACGGAACAGAATAAAGAAAAAAGAATGAAAAGAAATGAAGACAGCCTAAGAGACCTCTGGGACAACATTAAATGCAACAACATTCGCATTATAGCGGTCCCAGAAGGAGAAGAGAGAAAGGACCCAAGAAAATATCTGAAGAGATAACAGTCAAAAACTTCCCTAACATGGGAAAAAAATAGCCACCCAAGTCCAGGAAGCGCAAGCGAGTCCCATACAGGATAAACCCAAGGAGAAACATGCCAAGAACATACTAATCAAATTGGCAAAAATTAAAGACAAAGAAAAATTATTGAAAGCAGCAAGGGAAAAACGAAAAATAACATACGAGGGAACTCCCATAAGGTTAACAGCAGATTTCTCAGCAGAAACTCTACAAGGCAGAAGAGAGCAGCATAATATACTTAAAGTGACAAAAAGGAAGAACCAACAACCAAGATTACTCAACCCGGCAAGGATCTCATTCAGATTCGATGGAGAAGTCAAAAGCTTTACAGACAAGCAAAAGCTAAGAGAATTCAGCACCACCAAACCAGCTCTACAACAAACGCTAAAGGAACTTCTCTAGGCGGGAAACACAAGAGAAGGAAAGGACCTACAAAAACAAACCCAAAACAATTAAGAAAATGGTCATAGGAACATACATATCGATAATTACCTTAAACGTGAATGGATTAAATGCTCCAACCGAAACACACAGGCTTGCTGAATGGATACAAAAACAAGACCCATATATATGCTGTCTACGAGAGACCCACTTCAGACCTAGGGACACACACAGATTGAAAGTGAGGGGATGGAAAAAGATATTCCATGCAAACGGAAATCAAAATAAAGCTGGAGTAGCTATATTCATATTAGATAAAATAGACTTTAAAATAAAGAATGTTACAAGACACAAGGAAGGACACTACATAACGATCAAGGGATCAATCCAAGAAGATGATATAACAATTAAAAATATATATGCACCCAACTTAGGAGCACCTCAAAAAGTAAGGCAACTGCTAACAGCTATAAAAGAAAAAAATCGACAGTAACACAATAATAGTGATGGACTTTAACACCTCACTTATCCCAAGGGACAAATCATCCAAAATGAAAATAAATAAGGAAACAGAAGCTTTAAATGACACAATAGACCAGACAGATTTAATGGTTATTTATAGGACATTCCATCCCAAAGCAGCAGATTACACTTTCTTCTCAAGTGCACATGGAACATTCTCCAGGATAGATCACATTTTGGGCCACAAATCAAGCCTCAGTAAATATAAGAAAATTGAAATAATATCAAGCATCTTTTCTGACCACAATGCTATGAGATTAGAAATCAATTACGGGAAAAAAACGTAAAAAACACAAACACATGGTGGCTAAACAATACGCTACTAAATAACCAAGAGATCACTGAAGAAATCAAAGAGAAAATAAAAAAATACCTAGACACAAATGACAAAGAAAACAAGACGATCCAAAACCTATGCGATGCAGCAAAAGCAGTTCTAACAGGCAAGTTTATAGCTATACAAGCCTACCTCAAGACACAAGAAAAATCTCAAGTAAACAATCTACCCTTACACCTAAAGGAACTAGAGAAAGAAGAAAAAAGAAAACCCAAAGTTAGCAGAAGGAAAAAACTCATAAAGATCAGAGCAGAAATAAATGAAATACAAACAAAGAAAACAATAGCAAAGATCAATAAAACTAAAAGCTGGTTCTTTGAGAAAATATAAAAAATTGACAAACCATTAGCCAGACTCATCAAGAAAAAGAGGGAGAGAACTCAAATCAATAAAATTAGAAATGAAAAAGGAGAAGTTACAACAGACACCGCAGAAATACAAACATCCTAAGAGACTACTACAAGCAACTCTTTGCCAATAAAATGGACAACCTGGAAGAAATGGACAAATTCTTAGAAAGGTACAACCTTCCAAGACTGAACCAGGAAGAAACAGAAAATATGAACAGACCAATCACAAGTAATGAAATTGCAACACTGATTAAAAATCTTCCAACAAACAAAAGTCCAGGACCAGATGGCTTCACAGGTGAATTCTATCAAACATTTAGAAAAGAGCTAACACCCATCCTTCTCAAACTCTTGCAAAAAACTGCAGAGGAAGGAACACTTCCAAACTCATTCTATGAGGCCACCATCACCCTGATACCAAAACCAGACAAAGATACTACAAAAAAAGAAAATTACAGACCAATACCACTGATGAATATAGATGCAAAAATCCTCAACAAAATACTAGCAAACAGAATCCAACAACACATTAAAAGGATCACACACCACGATCAAGTGGGATTTATCCCAGGAATACAAGGATTCTTCAATATATGCAAATCAATCAATGTGATACACCATATTAACAAACTGAAGAACAAAACCATATGATCATCTCAATAGATGCAGAAAAAGCTTTTGACAAAATTCAACACCAATTTATGATAAAAACTCTCCAGAAAATGGGCACAGAGGGAACCTACATCAACATAATAAAGGCCATGTATGACAAACCCACAGCAAACATCATTCTCAATGGTGAAAAACTGAAAGCATTTCCTCTAAGATCAGGAATGAGACAAGGATGTTCACACTCGCCAGTGTTATTCCACATAGTTTTGGAAGTCCTAGCCACGGCAATCAGAGAAGAAAAAGAAATAAAAGGAATACAAATTGGAAAAGAAGAAGTAACACTGTCACTGTCTGCAGATGACATGATAGTATACACAGAGAATCCTAAAAACGCCACCAGAAAACTACTAGACCTAATCAATGAATGTAGTAAAGTTGCAGGATACAAAATTAATGCACAGAAATCTCTTGCATTCGTATACACTAATGATGAAAAATCTGAAAGAGAAATTATGGAAACACTCCCATTTACCACTGCAACAAAAAGAAAAAAATACCTAGGAATAAACGTACCTAGGGAGACAAAGACCTGTATGCAGAAAACTATAAGACACTGATAAAAGAAATTAAAGATGATACCAACATATGGAGAGATATACCATGTTCTTGGATTGAAAGAATCAATATTGTGAAAATGACTATACTACCCGAAGCAATCTACAGATTCAATGCAATCCCTATCAAACTACCAATGCCATTTTTTACGGACCTGAACAAATCATCTTAAAATTTGTATGGAGAAACAAAAGACCCCGAATAGCCAAAGCAGTCTTGAGGGAAAAAACAGAGGTGGAGTAATCAGACTCCCTGACTTCAGACTATACTACAAAGCTACAGTAATCAAGACAATATGGTACTGGCACAAAAACAGAAGCACAGATCAACTGAACAAGATAGAAAGCCCAGAGATAAACCCACGCTCATATGGCAACTAAACTATTACAAAGGAAGCAAAGATATACAATGGAGAAAAGACAGTCTCTTCAATAAGTGGTGCTGGGAAAACTGAACAGCTACATATAAAAGAATGAAATTAGAACACTCCCTAAAACCACACACAAAAATATACTCAAAATGGATTAGAGACCTAAATGTGAGACCGGACACTATTAAACTCGTAGAGGAAAACATAGGAAGAACACTCTTTGACATAAATCACAGCAAGATCTTTCTTGATCCACCTCCTAGAGTAATGGAAATAAAAACAAAAATTAACAAATGGGACCTAATGAAACTTCAAAGCTTTTGCACAGGAAAGGAAACCATAAGCAGGACAAAAAGACAACCCTCAAAATGGGAGAAAATATTTGCAAACGATTCAACGGACAAAGGATTAATCTCCAAAATATATAAACAGCTCATGAAGCTCAATATTAAAAAAACAAACAACCCAATCCAAAAATGAGCAGAAGACCTAAATAGACATTTCTCCAAGGAAGACATACAGATGGCCAAGAAGCACATGAAAAGCTGCTCAACATCACTAATTATTAGAGTAATGCAAATCAAAACTACAATGAGGTATCACCTTACACCAGTTAGAATGGGCATCATCAGAAAATCTACAAACAACAAATGCTGGAGAGGGTGTGGAGAAAAGGGAACCCTCTTGCACTGTTGGTGGGAATGTAAATTGATACAGCCACTATGGAGAACAGTATGGAGGTTCCTTAAAAAACTAAAAATAGAATTACCATATGACCCAGCAATCCCACTACTGGGCATATACCCAGAGAAAACCATAATTCAAAAAGACACATGCAGGCTTCCATGGTGGCGCAGTGGTTGAGAGTCCGCCTGGCGATGCAGGGGACACGGGTTCGTGCCCCGGTCCGGGAAGATCCCACATGCTGCAGAGCAGCTGGGCCCGTGAGCCATGCTGCTGAGTCTGCGCGTCCGGAGCCTGTGCTCTGCAACGGGAGAGGCCACAACAGTGAGAGGCCCGCGTACCGCAAAAAAAAAAAAAAAAAAAAAACCAAAAAGACACAAGCACCCCAATGTTCATTGCAGTCCTATTTACAATAGCCAGGTCATGGAAGCAACCTAAACGCCCATCAACAGACAAATGGATAAAGATATGGTACATATATACAATGAAATATTACTCAGCCATAAAAAGGAAAGAAATTGAGTCATTTGTTGAGACGTGAATGGATCTCAAGACTGTCATACAGAGTGAAGTCAGTCAGAAAGAGAAAAACAAATATCGTATATTAACGCATGCACGTGGAACCTAGAAAAATGGTACAGATGAACCAGTTTGCAGGGCAGAAGTTGAGACACAGATGTAGAGAACAAACATATGGACACCAAGGGGCAAAAACCGCGGTGGGGTGGGGATGGTGGTGTGCTGAATTGGGCGATTGGTATTGACATGTATACACTGATGTGTATAAAACTGATGACTAATACGAACCTGAAGTATAAAAAAACAACTAACACTAAACTTTCTTTGTGTTATTTGTATGGAAATATGTTAATATAAATGTTTCAGACATTACATGAAATTTCTAAAAATCTTATATGTTCTGGTATAATGTTATAAGTCATAATTCTAATTATTACTTTAAAATGTATATCTCAGAAATAACTAAATTTCCTTGTCAACTGCATTATTATGAACTTTCATCAAATCTTTAATCGTGGTCATTTTTCAGACTTTTGTCATTTACAGACAGTTCTGGGTGTACTCTGATGCTTTTGCAAATATGTTCCTATAAAAGGGTTTCATCTTCAAGGAATTCATGGAAAAGACTGTGACAAGTACAGGTTTCTGGTAACTGACTATACTGCTGAACTGAATGAATAAGCATTTTCAGAACTCTAATGGAAAACTGATGAATTCATAAAAAGTGCTAACAAAAGATGAAGATGAAAAAAATTAATTACATGGGACTGACTGAACTGCTGAGGATGATTATAATTTTTGTGACTTTCTGTTTGAATAAAAAAAAAATCCCACAAGGACTCAGAGGCAAAAAATATACAAATCAATTTTCACTGCAAAGTAAAGGAGCTGTTACAGTGCAGGATCACTGGACTGAATGTCAATACTATGACATAGTATGAGTGTGTTTCGTATTTGGTAATTGCAATCATTGTTGCTTTTGTTGTGGTCATCCATTTACAATGATTGGGGTCAGTTTATCTCTTGTAAAAATAAAATACAGTGTGTGTGTGTGTGTGTGTGTGTGTGTGAGAAAAAAGAAAGACAACACCTGTTTCTTAAGGTCACCACCTGGCATTATACCTTTGTATAAAAATTTGACTACATTTAAACTCCTTTTCATAAAATTAACCACACTGATGACAAAACAAACAAAAATTTACTTTTTAAAAGAGTAATGGTAAAAGCTTCAAGAGACATTTAGCAGACTCTAACAGAAGCTAATGGCCATTTGTAGGAGGTAAAAGAGGGGCAGTCCTTTAAGATTATCAAGTTTTTGCCTTAAGCAGCAAGAATCATGGCTCCATTAAACAAAACAGGGGATGCAGAAGATACAACAAGCATTGGGTATTAGAACATTGAATTAAAGTGCCCACAAACCAGTGCTAACCAGGCATTAACCAAGAAGCAACCATACAGAGTGGTTTTAGAAAGCTATCTGGGTCTGGGATAGAGTTAAAGAGTCATCAACACAAAAGTTATTATTGAAGTTATGTGGGAATAACTGAAAGAGGGTGTGGACACGGGAAAAGAACGATGCCATGGAAGAAGAGAAGTCTGTATACTGGACAAGAACAAGAGGAAGTGGGAGAAGGTGCAGAAGGAAATGGTGTTTTTGAAGGCCAAGATATAAAGGGAGTGCCAAACTTCACATGTATTATCATTATGTCAACTCATCTGACTGAGTATCATCCAGCCCAGGGAAGGAGGTTTGCAAGTGTTTAAGCCCCTATTTAAAAATAGAACTTTGCTGCTGCAAGTTCTTTTTCACTGTAAACTTGATAGAGATAAAATATGACTGTGCCTGTGATGCTAATTTAGTATTTGTTTTATAATTTCTATAGCCTTTTGTGTTACTTTAAGTGATCCTTAAAAAAGACTTTTTGAACACTGTAGACTATATAAACTATAATGCCTGCTTTAAAATATAATATAATCTCCATTTATATCCAATTAACCATCTCAGTCTTCCTTAATAACATTCTTGCCTTAAACAGTGTCATCTTGAACTAATATGATTCAGGTCTGGTAAGACTATAGATGTTCCTCCTGCAACTCTGAATGGAGAAACAGAAGTCTACAAAATCCTACTTGGGTTTCATCTAGTCTACTGCCATACAAGGGCAAGTTCATATATTGCTGTTTTATTTTTTCATGATTAAAACTAAGTTTATCAGATATTTTTTCTACTGAAATTTTCCTTTATTTTGACTTTAATAGGTATTTAAAACCCCTTTTTCCCCAGTCAATCTGTGATTGGTGGGGCATGGCAAGAAGAAAGGATGCGCTGGCAAACAGCCTCCTGTCTTTCACTCATAAAACATATTTATGATGAAAAGAAGGTGATAAAACAGGAAAGTATTAGCTCTTCTCACTGATGTTATTCCATCCACACATCTGCAAAGCCTCAGCTCTCAACTATTCACCCTTGGGAAGAAATCGGCAAGGCAAATTTCTCATTTTCCTAATTTCAAGGTGACTGAAGCCCTAGAGTCTCCTATAACTGTTGTTCATGGACATTTAGGATTTACACTCCTCGGGAAATAGACAATTCATACATTTTAACACTCAAATCAACCTTGAGTGCCCTTCTATCCTTCTTCAAGTAATAAAGACACAATGATCAATTTTGCACATTTTCTCACTGGCATCTTACATGGGCTGTGAAAGTTTAATAGGGTTCTATTTCTGAAAATTATGCCATGTTGCTTTAGCTATTCTGATACCCAAGGAATTGGAAAGGTGAATCATTCATTCTGTTGCTTAGGGAGATATTTCCAGAGAAAAGGATTCTGAACTCCCTTCCAAATCTAAAACTTTCTTTCAAAATCTCCTTTGCTGAACACATCATTGCTTACCAGGTATCCCTAAATAACGCCTTCTCTTCTTAGAGGATAATTTCAAACTAGTACATCTGTTAAGTGAGCATCCTTTGTATGACATTTTTCTGTCAGCAGGTTTATCTCTTTGATCGCATGATATTGTGTTCATTTTGGTCACAGTGTTGATTTTCCCACCTGTGAAACTATTCCTACCGCTTGATCAATGGATAGACTTTTGTGTCCACCCACTTTCTTCAGCCAAGAAGAAATAAATATGTGGACTTCCCTGATGGCGCAGTGGTTAAGAATCCACCTGCCAATGCAGGGGACACAGGTTCGATCCCTGGTCCGGAAAGATGCCACATGCCGTGGAGCAACTAAGCCCGTGCACCACAACTACTGAAGCGCATGCACCTAGAGCCTGTGCTCGGCAACGAGAAGCCACAGCAATGAGAAGCTTGCGTACGGCAAGGAAGAGTAGCCCCCACTCGCTGCAACTAAAGAAAGCCCCTGCACAGCAACGAAGACCCAACACAGCCAAAAATAAATAAATAAATTTAAATAAATAATATGTGTACTGCATACAACAGCATTAACAGTAAAATCAAAAGCATGTACTGGCTCTGCAGTATGATTTGCAGATAATCAGTATCACCTGAGAACTTCTGAAAACTATAAATTCTCACCCTGTTTCCAGATCTAGTGAATCAGAATATCCCAGGGAAGGGCCCAGCAAGTGAAGGCTTAACAAGCCCTCCAGGTGATTCTGATGAAGTTAAAGTTTGAGAAGCACTGAATATTAGAAACACCTGGGGTGCTTTCTTTATTTTAATGAGAATGTGCAGAGGAGGTGAGTGGGGCATATCAGACTAATTAAATCAAAATCTCTGCGACTGGGACCTGGCACTGATATGTTTTAAAAGTTCCCAGATGTGTGTTCTAATGCACAATCAGATTTGAGAGCCACTGCTGCAGAGACAACCTGTCTTAAATGGTGAAAATCACTCTTTAACTTATATAAAACAATTTACTGGTTTTGCAATCTGCTAATTATATTTCTTTAGGTGCTTATTTTATCTACCCAATTAGCTTGAGGTGAGAGTCCAAGTATTATTCATATTTCATCTCCTGAAGTGATTAGCACAATCTCATGCACACTGAATTTAATAAGAACATATTTCAATACCCACTCCACAAAGCACTGTCCCATTTGTTCCTCACAACACACCTCTGAAATAGGCAGATCACTCTCATTTTTTTTTTTTTTTAAATAGAGCTCACAAAGGATAACTGACTTATTTTCTCATAGTTAATTACAGCAAAACCACCTACCCAGAGATCTTTCCAACTCTAAATGTTTCTCCTCTTCAACTTCTATCTGGGATGCAGTTTCCCTACAGAGAGTCTTCTCACTTTCTGTAAAACGATCCTCTCCTATCCCATCTCCTCACCACCACTTCTGGGCCAGAATTTATGCCTTTCAAAAGGCATCGTTTAGCTTCAGAGAGTTACAGCTCTCTTCACCCTGCAGAGACGTGAAGCATCATTGATTTTAAGATGCTCGAATGCTGAAGCCACAGAACACAGTCTTCACTAAAAAAGTTCTGAAAAGGAGGGAAGTAGGTAATAAAATGATATGTCTCTTAGCTCACTGATCTTTAACCCTGATAATTCTCAAAGTAAAGGAAATCATCAAGTGAATGTGACAGTACACATTTTATTCTAAATGAATTTGCTATTGTTTTAATCACAGCCTTCAGATGGCTCAACACCTACTGTCATGAAAACATGAACCCAATGAATTGTAGCACGAATAGCATGCAAATTCATCCGTATGCCAGCCATGCACCATCTGCAAGAAAGGCCTATGAATAATCCTTCTTTTCTTTCCAAATCCAAACAATTCTATTGTACACAAGCCATATTCATAGATGGATCACCATACACACTCTCATTAGAGGCTTCCAAGTGTTATTTCTTTTTTCCTAGAGCATAAATGTTGAATACTTGGTCTGCATTCTTCACAGCGTGGGTGGGCTATGTGAAATGTTTTAGGTTTTGATCATAACTATATTCAGGCTGCAGCTTCTGCCCTTAGAAAGAATCAGCATCTGTCTTGATTATCAGTTGTGCTAAGGAAGTCACTCTTAAGGCACATTTTACTTTAGCTCCCACAGGCTGAACAATCCAAAAGATTCCACAAGTTTTATTTACTGCACTCTCATAATAAATTTAAAACTTTATAACCTGAATAGGGAATAAAGATAAAGAAACAAAATTATCCAGACTCATATTCACAGCCCTAATTTAGATGAGAAGGTCACATTACTATTCATGAGGGGGGAGCCCGTGAACTTGCCAGGGAACACGTTGCCATGCTGCACTGTATCAGGGAGTCTGCTGGGGTCAGATCATACTCCTTCCCAGCATCTGGAAAGCCCAAACCTTCTCTCTGATGGTGGCAAACAGGAGAAAGGAGGCAAGGTGGTAATTAAGCAGAGAAGGACATGGCAGTAAAAGTAAAGTCAAGACTTGAAACAGAAAGCATAAGAAGATGTCAATAGGGTCATTTCCACATAAGGTACACTGAGAAGAGAAGCAAATATAAAAATTTTTCGTCTTCATAGTTAACATTTAGAGGTTACCAATACAAGCTGTAGAATCAATACCCTAAATACTAATGGTATGTCCACTAATCTGTGTGATTTTTGGTAACTTAATTTTTCTGTGCCTCAGTAACTTCATCTGTGAAATAGGGATAATAATGGTTCCTACCTTACAGGTATCATTGGTGAGGGGCTTAGAAAGATGTCTGGCACAGAGCACACAGTGAATATTTTCTATTATTATTATTGTCATTATTATTTGATGTCTCCTCTTAAACTAAGAAGAGTTCCAATATAAAACATACAGGATAGAGATTGTAAGTGATTCGTTTGGCTCTCTGTAGCTTTCAGCCTGTGCTCCTGGCCATGGCAATGATAGCTTCCTCTTCAGTAACTGGTAATTCTGGTCTCCTCACTTTCCATGATCATCTTCAAATATCTCCTGTTCTTTGCCTCCCTTATTCTTATACAAGTTACAAGTTTATCTAAAGTACAAAGACTTCCAAGTCTAAAATTTTCCAATTATATAAAAACTCTACCCTGTAGGATCATGCTAAAAAATGAACAGGTTTTGCTAATGTGGGATATAAAAATCATATTTAACTTTCAAAACCACAGAAAATCAAGAGCTGCTCTTTCTGGAAAGACTGCAAGCAAGAATGAGCTAATGTGACTCATTTATCATTTTGTAGAGCAAACATTCCAGCCAAAATAATTAATATTTGAGGTGGACAGAAGAACTATCTGTAGGTTCAGAGACAAGATTTAAATACTCAGGATACATATATGTATGTATGTAGACAAGCACCTTCCCAACTCCACTGTGTTATTTATACCCCAGTTTTTTCCTTTTCTGTGATGTTAATTCGCTCAGCAAGAGTTAAAAAGAAGGATTAGTGCAAACATGACATATGAATCTGACAACTAGCCATGGTCTAATCAACTCTCTTCAATCTGACCAAAATCAATATTTCTAAAGCCAAGATTCTGGCCATGTTTTTCAGAATTGGTGCTAACTCTCCCATTTAAAAACTAACACCTCATGGTCCTGTGCATCAGTTAAGCCTTTTCCAAATTGCTCGTGTATTTACTTTCAAGTAAAGAAGGCCAGAATATTTACTAAGGCAACTTTCTGATGTCTTTTTCAGTGCTGAATTGATAATGAATCTAACTCAGAGACACAGAGGAAAAATGTTAATCTATAAGTGGATTTCTGACTGGATTTGATTTTTTAAATTATCCCAAAGAGCTCAGTAGCATGTTGGGTTTTGATAGGGCAATTTATGTGTGAGCTATTAGGCTCCTAGTAACAACCCAACACATAAGATACCTTGTTTTATGAAGAGAGAAAGGAGTGGTTATAAAGACTTGAGGTTATTCCTATTCATTTTCATCCTTTGAAATAACAAAAGTCAGAGTCTCTTTGCATAGTTAACCTGCTGGACAAACAAGTGCTGTTCCACAACAAATAAATTCTATGTGTGCATATGAAAAGGTCAAAATGGCAATCTTTCCACATTTGCTACTGCAGAACTAAAGGGCTTTGCTATCTCTGTTAGGGATGTGTTAGAATAAGCAGATGATAACAGAACAGAAAGCTCTCAAGAAAATGAGGTCTCACATAAGATCAACTCCACAAGCTACATTTTAAAATCAGTTTCATTACCTCTCATTGGTTCAAAAGCCTGCTTGGGGTAGAGCCTAGTGTTTGGGAGGGCAGAGTGTCAAAACAAACTAGGTCATGGGTTCTATCCCTGTCCTGAGAGTCTCTGCTCTTTCAATATAAAATGGTGATAATAATACCTATCTAATAAAGGTGTTGTGAAGATTACTTTGGATAACTCATGTAAAACACCCAGCACATAATAGGTGCTCAGTAAAGAGTATATATTATCATACTTTCTGTGCTTTTTTTTCCTGAGGCTTTTTTCAATTAAATTTATTTATTGCTTAAATGAGATGAGTATGTGAAATATTAAATCAATCCCTAGGAGAGGTGAATAAGATTAAAGTGAAGTTTTGGGTTAAGAAAAACTGAATAAACATTGTTAGGCAGACTCTAAGATTAGTGGGAAAAATCATAGCATCTTAGGCTTACAACGACCTATATCTCATGAGGAAGTAGAGATGGTCAGAAAGCAATGAATGGGATTTGAAAGCAAGACTAAAGCAAGCCTTTGAGTAAACACTTTGGCTGTGTATGCACACCAAGCAAAATGAAAGGTTAAAAAGAATAATTTAGATAATTCATGCCAACAGAAAAGGGTTTCTCTTTCTTCAAATATGCAGATATTTCAGGAAGAGTGTTTATTATCTTCAATTTTTCACTAATTTCTTCAGTTCCACAGTTCATGTGTTGCATATATCAATACACCCTATTTCTTTGAGATTCCACAAAGAACAAAATGGTTGCTTAGTTGTACTGTAGTCATGAAAAAGCAATGTAAAAAGCAATCAAACCATTTGGTTAAAGGCAGATCAAGAGGGACTTCCCTGGTGGCACGATGGTTAAGAATCCGCCTGCCAATGCAGGGGACATGGGTTCAAGCCCTGGTCCGGGAAGATCTCACATGTCACAGAGCAAGTAAGCCTGTGTGCCGCAACTACTGAGCCTGTACTCTAGAGCCTGCAAGCCACAACTACTGAGCCCGTGTCCCACAACTGCTGAAGCCCGTGTGCCTAGAGCCAGTGCTCCACAACAAGAGAAGCCACCGCAATGAGAAGCCCGTGCACAACAACGAAGAGTAGCCCCCGCTCACCACAACTAGAGAAAGCCTGCACACAGCAACGAAGACCGAGCGCAGCCAAGGATAAATAAATAAATTAGTTTAAAAAAAAAGGCAGATCAGGAAAGCACAAATCTAAGGTTATAGTGCACTTTTATGAGTCATCCAGGGCTCAAAGCATATTACAGCTTTAGGATCAACCTAAAGAACTTATCCAAACTTTATGGCCTCTGAGTTGTTAAGGAAATACAGTTTCACTCTTTTTTTCCACCCACACACTATACAGAGCTATTTATCAGGTGGGAGGCAGAAGAAATAGAGAAAATCCTAAGGCCTTTCCCATCAAAGTCTGTTTTATTCAAAGGTCCATTTTCTTTTATTAGTATGTACTCTTAGGCAGTGGCCGTACACAAAATAGAATGGAGAATTGAAGCTACTATTCAACCAGTTGAGATCTAAAACTCCTGCAGTCCTCCAAAAAGTCTAAGTGCTTTAACTCTGAATTACACAGACATTATCACAATTATAAAAACTATACTTCACTTTTCATGTATAGATAGACATACCTTAACTAAAGGATTCATTTGGGAACATAATTTATTCTGTTTCCCATGTTCGTAAGGTAAGCAACACATTGAATGCTCTTTAAGTTTCTTAAAGTCATTGGCATGACAAGATTAATTTCATTTCAATCAATAAATATATGGTTTATCTTTATAAATTCATGAATTCAAGCTAAGTTTTTACAATTCTTGAAGTTTTGTTTAAATCTAATTAGTATTTTCTTTTCCAAGTTTGTAAATAATTTCAATTTGTCAAGGCTCAGTTATTAGCAAATATAGCCCTTGAAATGTCAGTAGTAACTCCCACATTTTATTTCAAGTGTAGTTAATGACTTATGTGTAGAATTCTCTTTTTTTTGTTCCCTTTATCATTATTTTTTAAACATCTTTATTGGAATATAACTTTAAAATGGTGTGTTAGTTTCTGCTTTATAACAAAGTGAACCAGCTGTACATATACATATATCCCCATATCTCTTACCTCTTGCATTTTCCTCCCTCCCACCCTCCATATCCCACCCCTCTAGGTAGTCACAAAGCACCAAGCTGATCTCCCTGTGCTATGCGGCTGCTTCCCACTAGCTATCAATTTTACATCTGGTAGCGTATAAATGTCCATGCCACTCTCTCACTTCATCCCAGCTTACCCTTCCCCTTCCCCGTGTCCTCAAGTCCATTCTTTAGTAGGTCTGCGTCTTTATTCCAGTCCTGCCCCACTAGGTTCTTCATAACCATTTTTTATTTTTTACTCCATATATATGTGCTAGCATACAGTATTTGTTTTTCTCTTTCTGACTTACTTCACTCTGTATGACAGACTCTGGGTCCATCCACCTCACTACAAATAACTCAAATTTTGTTTCTTTTTATGGCTGAGTAATATTCTATTGTATATATGTGCCACATCTTCTTCATCCATTCATCTGTTGATGGACATTTAGGTTGCTTCCATGCCCTGGCTATTGTAAATAGAGCTGCAATGAATACTGTGGTACATGACTCTTTTTGAATTATAGTTTTCTCGGGGTATATGCCCAGTAGTGGGATTGCTGTGTCGCATGGTAGTTCTATTTGTAGTTCCTAAAGGAACCTCCATACTGTTCTCCATACTGGCTTTATCAATTTACATTCCCACCAACAGTGAAAGAGGGTCCCCTTTACTCCACACCCTCTCCAGCATTTATTGTTTGTAGTTTTTTGATGATGGCTATTCTGACTGGTGTGAGATGATACCTCATTGTAGCTTTGATTTGCATTTCTCTTAATGATTAATAATGTTGAGCATTCTTTCATATGTTTCTTGGCAATCTGTATATCTTCTTTGGAGAAATGTCTATTTAGGTCTTCTGCCAATTTTTGGATTGGGTTGTTTGTTTTTGTGATATTGAGCTGCATGAGCTGCTTATAAATTTTAGAGATTAATGCTTTGTCAGTTGCTTCATTTGCAAATATTTTCTCCCATTCTGAGGGTTGTCTTTTCATCTTGTTTATGGTTTCCTTTGCTGTGCAAAAGCTTTTAGGTTTCATTAGGTCCCATTGGTTTATTTTGGTTTTTACTTCCATTTCCCTAGGAGGTGGGTCAAAAAGGATCTTGCTGTGATTTATGTCACAGAGTGTTCTATGTTTTCCTGTAAAAGTTTTATAGTGTCTCCCCTTACATTTAGGTCTCTAATTCATTTTGAGTTTATATTTGTGTCTGGTGTTAGGGAGTGTTCTAATTTTATTCTTTTACATGTAGCTGTCCAGTTTTCCCAGCACCACTTATTGAAGAGGCTGTCTTTTCTCCATTGTATATTCTTGCCTCCTTTATCGAAGATAAGGTGACCATATGTACGGGGGTTTTTCTCTGGGCTTTCTATCCTGTTCCATTGATCTATATTTCTGTTTATGTACCAGTACCATACTGTCTTGATTACTTTAGCTTTGTAGTATAGTCTAAATTCAGGGAGCCTGATTATTTCAGCTCCATTTTTCTTTCTCAAGATTGCTTTGGCTATTCAGGGTCTTTTATGCTTCCATACAAATTGTGAAATTTTTTGTTATACTTCTGTGAAAAATGCCATTGGTAGTTTGATAGGGATTGCAATGAATCTGTAGATTGCTTTGGATAGTATAGTCATTTTCACAATGTGGATTCTTCCAGTCCAAGAACATGGTATATCTCTCCATCTGTTTCTATCATCTTTAATTTCTTCCATCAGTGTCTTATAGTTTTCTGCATACAGATCTTTTGTCTCCTTAGATAGGTTTATTCCTAAGTATTTTATTCTTTTTGTTGCAATGGTAAATGAGAGTGTTTCCTTAATTTCTCTTTCAGGTATTTCATCATACGTATATAAGAATGCACGTGTTTTCTGTGCATTAATTTTGTAGCCTGATACTTTACCAAATTCATTGATTAGCTCTAGTAGTTTTCTGGTAGCATCTTTAGGGTTCTCTATGTATAGTATCATGTCATCTGCAAACAGTGACAGCTTTACTTCTTCTCTTCCAATTTGGACTCCTTTTATTTCTTTTTCTTCTCTGATTGCTGTAGCTAAAACCTCCAAAACAGTGTTGAATAATAGTGGTGAGAGTGGGCAACCTGGTCTTATTCCTGATCTTAGTGGAAATGGTTTCAGTTTTTCACCATTGAGGATGATGTTGGCTGTGAGTTTGTCATATATGGCCTTTATTATGTTGAGGAAAGTTCCCTCTATGCCTACTTTTTGGAGGGTTTTTATCATAAATGGGTGTTGAATTTTGTCAAAAGGCTTTTCTGCATCTATTGAGATGATCATATGGTTTTTATTATTCAATTTGTTAATATGGTGTATCACATTGATTTGCATATACCAATGATAACAAGCGCTAAAAACTATACTAAAAGTAAAAAACAATCAAACAAACAAAAAAACGGACAGACCGAACCCTAGGACAAATGGTAAAAGCAAAGCTATACAGACAAAATCACATACAGAAGCATACACATACACACTCACAAAAAGAGAAAAAGGAAAAAGTATATATATCATTGCTCCCAAAGTCCACTGCCTCAATTTGGGATGATTCCTATTCAGGTATTCCACAGATGCAGGGTACATCAAGTTGATTGTGGAGATTTAATCCACTGCTCCTGAGGCTGCTGGGAGAGATTTCCCTTTCTATTCTTTGTTCGCACAGCTCCTGGGGCTCAGCTTTGGATTTGGCCCCGCCTCTGTGTGTAGGTTGGCTGAGAGCATCTGTTCCTGCCCAGACAGGATGGCATTAAAGGAGCAGCTGATTAGGGGGCTCTGGCTCACTCAGGTCCAGGGGAGACAGGGGTACGGAATGTGGGGCAAGCCTGCAGCAGCAGAGGCAGGCATGATGTTACAACAGCCTTAGGTGCGCCGTGTGTTCTCCCGGGGAAGTTGTCCCTGGATCACGGGACCCTGGCAGTGGGGGGCTGCACAGGCTCCCAGGAGGGGAGGTGTGGATAGTGACATGTGCTTACACACAGGCTTCTTGGTGGCTGCAGCAGCAGCCTTAGCATTTTACGCTCGTCTCTGGTGTCCGTGATGATAGCCGCAGCTTGCGCCCGTCTCTGGAGCTCGTTTAGGCGGTGCTCTGAATCCCCTATCCTCATGCACCCCAAAACAATGGTCTCTTGCCTCTTAGGCAGTTCCAGACTTTTTCCTGGACTCCTTCCTGGCTAGCTGTGGCACACTAGCCCCCTTCAGGCTGTGTTCACGCAGCCAACCCCAGTCCCCTCCCTGGGATCTGACCTCCGAAGCCCGACCCTCAGCTCCCAGCCCCCACCTGCCCCACCACGTGAGCAGACAAGCCTCTCGGGCTGGTGAGTGCTCGTCGGCACTGATCCTCTGTGCAGGAATCTCTCCGCTTTGCCCTCCGCACCCCTTTTGCTGTGCTCTCCTCCATGGCTCCAAAGCTTTCCCCCTGCCACCCGCCATCTCTGCCAGTGAAGGGGTTTCCTAGTGTGTGGAAACTTTTCCTCCTTCACAGCTCCCTCCCACTGGTCCAGGTCCTGTCCCTATTGTTTGTCTCTGTTTTTTCTTTTGCCCTACCCAGGTACATGGGGAGTTTCTTGCCTTTTGGGAGGTCTGAGGTCTTCTGCCAGCGTTCAGTAGGTCTTCTGTAGGAGTTGTTCCACATGTAGATGTATTTCTGATGTATTTGTGGGGAGGAAGGTGATCTCCACGTCTTATTCTTCCGCGATCTTGAAGGTCTCCTCTAAATCTAATTAGTTTTAAAAGCAGAATTATATGCAGTCGAAGAGCTAAGATAAACTCTTTTGGAAATACGTTTTCTATATTATTCTTTGATGTATAGCTCTGATGTGTCACTATGTTGGTTCAGACCTCAATTTTTTTCTTATTGTGACAACTGCAATGGTCTTTTAATTGGCCCTAATGTCTATAAACTCATACCCTTCCCATCTATTTTCCATGCTGTCACCACATTTTTAGATGCAAACCTCAGGATGACACTCTCTGGACCAAAGTGTTTCAATGACACCCCACCAGCCCTCCTCTCATTACTTGCAAGATAAAGACTCCCAGTTCCACAGCACGTACACAGACCCTTCACGGCCTGGCTTCTGACCACTTCCTTGGGCTCATTTCCTACCACTTACCCATTACTACCCATTACTTGCACTTCTCCAGTTGTGACATGCATATCCTATCCCTGTGCTTTTCTTGATGTTGCTTCCTTCACATTGCCCACAGATGAATACCTAGCATTCTTTAATACTTTCTTCGGCATTTTCCCTGATGTCTACACCCCTCCAGATATGAATTGATAGATCCATCTTTGGTGTCCCCATAGTATGAAGCTGTTTGTTGAAATCCTATCCAGTCTTCAAAACCAATTTTAAATGTTGCTTTCTCTATAAACACAATGACAATACGATTTACCTTCCAAACTGGAATGCTTTTGACAATGGAGGGGCGTCCTGTTAATAGTTACCCCAGGACAATAGATATAAACTAGAACTATCCCAGGCAAACCAGGACATGTGTTTACCTTATCCAGAAAAGCCTTTATGATTAGTAAAACTGGTTATGAGCACTTCCACTTTATACTTCTCTTATCCTACTATGTCCTTGCAATATGTTCCTGCATGTTTGTGTCATTCCTATTACTAAAAATCATACTCTCTTTACGGACAGCAATTATATTTTACTCATCTTTGTATTCTCCACTATACCTGCTACATTGCTTTACATATAAAAAGTATTTAAAATGCTGTTCCCTTAGAATGGTTGATAAGTGCTATCTATGGCAGTGGTGAAGAAACAAAATGTGCTGTCTTTTAAATGTTACTACTTGTGGATTTTAGTCTAATTAGCAACATGTTCTCAACTAAACTAACCAATCTGTATCAATTGTGTCTTGAAATGCCAGGAATTTACTTCACACTAGAATCTAAAGAAAAGCTTTTTTCCTGCTGCATTGGGTTTCTGCTATATCACTCTGATGAAGAAGAAATAGATATCTAAATGTTTAATTTTTCCTAAATATTGAAAACCTTAGAGAAAATTATCTCCTGAAACTCTATTGCTTATTTAAAAATAAAATTATGCTTCTACTTGTTTGAGAAGTATTGTTCCATTTGATGTCAATTATATACCAAACTATTGAGACTCAAGAAATAGCTAAATTCTTTGATTTCAAATGGAAACAAGGTTATAAAGATATATCAAAGAGAAATTTTATTCACTGATGATTTTAGAGATGTCACATTCAGTGAACAGACTGCAAGTGGTCATTAGCAAATTTTTACCAATATGTTTTTTCTAGAAATTTATAAATTTCTCTAAGAATGTGAATACAATATTGACTGTTAGCATCTCTGATCCAAAATACTGTTTAACATAGTATTTTAAATAGGGTTAGTTTTCTTAATTTTGTACAAAGTGACTGTGAGTCCAGATAGTTAAACACCTTTTGGGGGGAAACCATGAAAACAAACCAACCCTGGACAATACAGTCTTCTGATTAGATTATGTCCCATGAGGAAACTTTTCTCTTGCAGATAGTCAAGTCTATCGTCAATGGACCAGCAATCCAGACTCAAGGAAACATTAATTCCACAAAGTTAGATCTGGGTTTTGTCAGTGACCACATGCCTGCCCCAGGAAGGAACAAGTCCACTTCTTACCCTGTGCCCGTCCTTCAAGTCTTGAATGTCTCATACAGTTTTCTTAGGTTAGAGTTTAATTTGTTCAGCTTAACTGAAAAACTATATAACTAGGTACAACTAAATGATGACTTTCACAGTATGATGGACATTCCAGAGAACTACTGATACTTAAAATTATCATAAAAATCTGTATTTGAGTAGAGCCCACCTAGTACATTTCCCCAGATGAATCCTAACAAACATACTGACTTCCTCCCCTGCAAACTGTAAAACACAATACTTGTGGAATAACATACAAACCTATTGCCAGATGTCATCCTCATTCTCATGAAAAGATATCGGATACTGTCCAATAACAGGCAAGTCTGTTTTAATGCATTTATATTCTCTGCCTACGTAAAGGGAATTTATAGAGGCTCATATAAAAACATACCAAAAAAGGTATTTTTACATAGACCAAAAAAAATCAAAACTAAGAGAAACTAGGTAGAAGAATAAGATGAAATCAGAACTCAAGTTAGACGCAGAAATGTATACCATATGTTCCTGTATAATTACTGAAGGTGGTCTGTAAATTTGACTCTGAGCTTTCTAGCAGCCAAAGAAAAGAGGAACATGCAATCAGAAAATTCTTAGAGTCAATATGACAGAAAACTGGCATTTTATCAGGAGAAGCTCAGATTTCTCAATCAGGGGGAAAATCTCCTCATGGGTCCTCTTACACTGTGAGTTATACTAGACTTTATTCTTTTGTCCTCACTTCTAGTTAGTTGGTTAGTTTTTTTTTTTTGTTTTTTTTTTGCGATATGCGGGCCTCTCACTGTTGTGGCCTCTCCCATTGCGGAGCACAGGCTTGGGACGCGCAGGCTCAGTGGCCATGGCTCACGGGCCCAGCCACTCTGCGGCATGTGGGATCTTCCCAGACCAGGGCACGAACGCGCATCCCCTGCATCGGCAGGCGGACTCTCAACCACTGCGCCACCAGGGAAGCCCAGTTGGTTAGTTTTAATAATGCAATAAGCAGCTATGAATCTACCACTCATAATCACAGCTAGGACCCTGACATTAACCTACAGCAACTCAATGGTCCCAACATAACCTAATACCCAGAATCCTTCTACCAAAGGTAACCATTATCCTAAATCACGTTACTCATTCTTTGAGTTCCTTTCTATATAAGTGTATTGAATTTATATGTATTCCTAAATTTTTTTTCTTATTTTAGTTGACTTCGACTTCATAAAAATGGGTATCGGGCTTCCCTGGTGGCGCAGTGGTTGAGAGTCCGCCTGCCGATGCAGGGGACACGGGTTCGTGCTCTGGTCTGGGAAGATCCCACATGCCGCGGAGCAGCTGGGCCCGTGAGCCATGGTCGCTGAGCCTGCGCGTCCGGAGCCTGTGCTCCGCAACGGGAGAGGCCACAGCAGTGAGAGGCCCACATACCGAAAAAAAATAAAAAATAAAATAAAATAAAATAAGGTATCATTTTATATGCAATTTTTAAGGACTTATTTTCTCATTTAATATTATGTTGCTAAGATTCATTCAGATTAAGGCAAACCTATGAAGACAGTAAAAAGATCAATGATTACCAGGAGTTTGAGAGGGGATGGATGAATAGGCAGAGAACAGAGGATTTTTAGGACAGTGAAAATACTCTGTGTGATATTTTAATGATGGATATGCATGTGTGAGGGCAGGTGGTATGTATGAAATCTCTGTACCTTCCTCTCAATTCTGTTGTGACTCTTAAAGTGCTCTGAAATATAGTCTTTAAAAAGTTTTAAAGCAACCAAAAATAAGATTTAGACATATTAATGTATGTTATTATGTTTGTTTTGATTGCTTTATAACCTGCCATTGTGTGACTATAATACAATTTGTTCATTTACTTTCTCATTAGTGGGTGTTTGGGTTACTTGGGGGGTTTGGCTATTGTGAACATTGGTACTACGGATACTGTGCCCATGTCTACTGTTGAAAATGTACAGAGAGACTTCCCTGGAGGTCCAGTGGTTAAGACTTAGCCTTCCAATGCAAGGGGTGAGGGTTCGATCCTGGTTGGGGAGCTAAGATCCCACATACCTTGAAGTCAAAAACACCAAAACATAAAACAGAAGCAATATAGTAACAAGTTCATAAAGACTTTAAAAATATGGTCCACATCAAAAAAACCAAAATGTACAAGAGTTTAACTTGGTTATATACCTATGAGTGAGTTGCTGGATCATCAAGTATGGATCATATTTAACAACATCCCCTTACTAAATATAGCCACTTACATATAACTGCTTCATAAAGGGTGAGATATCACATAGTGCATAAAGAGCAGGACATCAACCTGTAAGTCACATAAAGCCATTCACTGCTCTCTGATAATGTGACTTGATCCAAGGGGTAACATTCACCTATAGAAATAAATAGATCACATGTCCCTCCATGAAGATTATTTCTCTAAGTAAGCTCTAGGAGAAAGACTTGAGTAGCAGGGAACTGACTCAAGGTTAACAGTTCTGTCAGGAACCTAAAATGCAGAATGTCTATGTGGTTGATTAAGATTAGGAAAAATTATAAGCATTTATTGCTACACAATAATGATGCAGCAGGCTACCCATTGTTCGTTGAAGGTTCTCTCTTTTTCCATGTCCTTTAAATGTTCCTAATGATATCAACTGGAAAATCTTAGCTGGATGCTAAAGCCTCTTCCACATTTCTCCTTAGAGATTTGACTCTCCCTTTAATAATAAAGTGCTGCTTCCCTGAGCTAGACAGTTAACCAGGCAGAGCCTGTGGATGCAGGCTTAGAGGTCACAGAGAACAAGACTCTCTGAGGAAAGGGATGAAGTTCACTGGCCTAGAGGAGAGTTGGAATTAGGAATCAGAAAAAAGATGGAGGTGTAGGCAGAAGCCAGATCAAGGAGGACCTCTGAGGAGGTATTAATCAGCATCTACTTGATCCAAAGGTAACTGGGAGCATTGACAGGTCCCAGTATAAACTTTAGTTTGCGTTAACTGTGCCCTTGCGATTTGAATCATGTCCTTGTGTGACCTTGACTTCTTTCACAGGGGCCTGGTATTATTTGCAGTGATATTATCTCTAATCACTTCTAGGTAAGTACAACTCATTAGGTCCTGCCCAGACCTCCTCCTTCCCCAGCTCACCAGTCCCCAGTAAGTGGGAATCAGCAAGAGTGGCACTAGGTATCAAGAGACATCTGACTCTTATCAAAGCATATGATGAAGCTCTGTCATGGGAGAGAGTAGTTAGCATGCAGAGATTACCAGACCTCTTGCTTGAGTTCTTTTTAAAAGTCTTCAGTGGGAATCACTTGATCTTATTAGGCTCAAATCTCAATTATCTCCTAGAGGAGTCTGCAGTTTGCAGGGAATTACCAGAGGTACTCACTGGCTTTTCATTTGAATGTGTTGAAAGTGTACAGCTTAATTGGAGCTGGCAGGGTAAACAACTTGAGAAATCTGTCTTTCCTTTGCATATCCAACCACACACATACACACACAAAACCCACCTTTAAAACCCAAAATGTCAGCTCCCACCTCCTCTTTCCTAAACTACATGTACACTAAATAATCAATGAATCCAAGGCAAAGGTAAAGTTCAGCTTAAGCAGAATAAATCCAATGTTCTCCATGTGATGGAGGAAGAGTTGCAGAGTCAAAGGGAAGAATTAGAAAATGAGACAATTTCCCATGTTCTTCTAAGTTTCCATAATGTGACTTTGTTTTATTAGAAGCATTATATGCCTCCAAATAGGTAATAACAGAAATGGACAAAATGCAGACTCAATCAAGCATGGTTCCTTTATATTACTCACAATATCCCTTCTCTTAACTTCCATGGTCAATGGAGACAGTCTGGGCTTTTCTGACATTGTACCTCGATCACTACGGGATTCTACTGTAAAAGAAAAAGTTTAACGTTTAAATTAAAAATGTCAAAGAATATAATATTATTTCTTTGTAGGTGGCCAGTGATCTTCCTAAATATGAAAGGGGTTTCCCAAAGCATACAGCAAATATCAGACACAGTGCCAAAGAAAATAAGCAAATGGCTATGTATTCAGGGTGTATACAAAATCGTGATAGCTCCAGAGGAAATTAGGTGGCAGCCTGAATAATAAGACATAAATCTAAGAGAAATATAAGTCTCTGATACACATTTCTATTCCTTTTATATTTCACACAAAAGTTGTATTTGTGAAAAGCTCAGGGAAAAAAGTATAATGATGAACTGAAGAAATTTTCTGCATAATTCATGACCTAAAACACATGTTTGCCTACACTATCTAGAAAATTCAAGTAAACCAGGAGGATTTTTCCTTTTGGTTTAAACGATATGCAGAAGTGCCTCTATACTTCAATCTAAGCAGACTCAGCCTTAATATGAGTGATGCAATAAGATGATGTATCTCCTTAATTGGCAACATAGGAAAAGGTACCTAGTGTACCATCGTCATTCTGAACCATCTTGATTTCACTCCGATGTCCTTGATTGCCCTCACTCCACCTACAATGCTTCCCAGTCCTTGCTTCTATTAAGAGAAAACTCTTCCACATACAGCTTACTGATCTTACAGGTTTTTATTCAACAATTCATGAATCAGAGAGCATGCAATCTAGTGGACAGAAAGGAGCTCCAATGAGCTGTACAAGGTAAGAGATTTCTACTGACCAAAGTGAGCAGCAACGAAGAAGTTATACTTGGCATTTGCTGATTGGCTAGAGCAGGGTTACTTTAGCCAATCAGCAAATGCCAAGCAAAGGGAAGTCTTGGAGCTGGTAACTTGTGCTGAGCAAGCAAGAGCTGATTGGCTGACCTGCACCTTCCTTTTCTGGAGGAGTCAAGCATAGAAACTTAAGTTTTGGTTTGCCGACATTGGGCTTAGCATGAGCAACTCCATCTTGGACCTAATCTAGTTACTTTAACACCTCCCTTCCTCACCTATCCATCAGTATGTTTGTGTATGATGGGGACTAGGATAGCTACCCTATTATGAGCACTAAGACATGCCTACACTAGTCCTGCTATGCCTCACCTACCTCCTTGGCTCATCTGCAACACCGACATACATTAAATTGCATTCTTATGGGTCACATCAGTGAACTGAGGGAGAATGAAAATAATGCAACTTCCCAGGAAAACCTTGTATTGTAGGAGAATGGAAGAAAGCTAGAGAGGGGAATAAGTGGAAAACAAGAGCTAAGATCATTGTTAGTAGATGCTTGATATGAGTCCTCAAGATGGTAACCTAGAAATGACAACTGTGGCAGAAGACCACACTGTGAAGCCTACCTGAAAGCTATCAAAACAAACTGATATATTTTGCAGTGTAAAATCTCAAGGAGACAACCAATTTTGATATTTTAACATAAACTGATAACAGTTTCATCCTTATGTGTGCACACACATGCATACCCAGAAATACATATTATTTTGTAGTCATTACTGACAGTCAGTTCTTGTGAAAGTACACAGAACACACTTGATTGCATGCTGATGAGACAGTTCTGAAAAATATAATTTTCCTGAGTCTTTTATGAAGAATCCAAAAAGTCTAGGTAACAGTGGCATAGTTAAATGTCTAAAGTCTGAGTTGATCAGCTCAAATACATCACTGAAGGTACCAATAACATAGCATTGGGTGCTTCTTGGTGCCACTGATGTTTCACAATTTTCAAGAGCTTTAGGTAAGCTTTGTGTCCACTTATTACTCAGTATCTGAAAATCATTTTTAGTCAGGTTAAATAGAGAAGTTAAAAGCATTACCCATTCAAGTACCCTTTACTTTACATCCTTAATAGCTATTGACTCATAATTGTATACTTCAGTTTATTTCAGAAACTTGACATAAAATTATCTTTTTATATTTATTGTTATTACACCATAGTATAATAACAGTGCAATCACCATCTATTAACTCGTAACTATTACAAGCATTCCCAACATAATTATTAATAAAATAGAATGAAATACTGAGATTAGTATTATTGTCAACGTACTGCCATTAGAACAATAATAACACAACTGCTACCGCTATACACCATCTTGAAGGCCCATGTATTCCCTTCCACTCCAAACAATAGTTCTTAACAACATTAATCTCAACACCTGAAATCTAAAATCTAAGCATATATCTTAAGCCTACCCAAGTCATATCAATGGAATAGGTCATATTTTGCAATATAAATATATGGGTATATGTAAACAATTGCTGAAGTCGCAAGTTTATACTTCTTCATACCCACTAGCAGAGGCTCAAACTTGAATACTGAATGTGTTCACAGTAGATTTCAAGTAGCTACTCCTAAGGACACAAAGAGCTGAAGCACACAGCATTGACTGGAGATTGCCAGACATGGCCAGAGAGGGATGCAGCTGATTACATGGAGCCCACAGTCTCCCATTAGGATTGTCTTCCGAGCCAGCCCCTATGGACCACACTTTAATTTCATCAAATAAAATGATTTTTCAAGGAATTTGAGATTTCAGGATACAACAGATACAATCCAAATTGTATACAGGAATGGTAAATTATATGTTACACATAACTGAAATAATTACGGAATAAATTCAAAAGTGGTTCTTATTCTAATACTCTAACTTGAAACTTTAAAAATTCATACACTGTGCTCTCAAGGTCATCCAGGATATATGCTAAATATACAGAGATCCACAGTCACCACTGATCATTCATTTTCCACTTGTTAGCTAAGTAATACATAAGTATATAGGCATAAACAGCATGTGTTTATGTAATGAATATTTATGATTACTTATACACTATTTAAACTGTTTGGCCATCTAAAGTTCACATTCAAAAGATACTGGTCTTTCTGAACTCAAATATACAGAACACAAGTGTGAAACTAATACTAAACCTCCATGACAAGAAGTTTTTACAATCTCTTCTCATACTTACCAATTCGTAATGGAGAATGATATTCTAGTCATGTTGTGGGTCACCTTGTCCATGTACACTAAAATTCTAATTTGTTCTGGGCCTATGAGCCTATAGACCTAAGAAATGGATGAAATACTTCTTGGTAAAATAATTTCATTTGAAAGATATTATTCTTGCTATGCTCATGAGTGCTTTGAAAGGGGCTATATTTCTGTAGTGGTCATTAGACATGTTAACACATATCCTGTTTTCCTTTATTTAGGGCATGTGATGGCATAGCACTTCCCTGCCACTTTTTTTTTTTAAACATCTTTATTGGAGTATAATTGCTTTACAATGGTGTGTTAGTTTCTGCTTTATAACAAAGTGAATCAGCTCTACATATACATATATCCTCACATCTCTTCCCTCTTGCGTCTCCCTCCCTCCCACCCTCCTACCCCACCCCTCTAGGTGGTCACAAAGCATGGAGCTGATCTCCCTGTGCTATGCGGCTGCTTCCCACTAGCTATCGGTTTTACATTTGGTAGTGTGTATATATGTCCATGCCACTCTCTCACTTTGTCCCAGCTTACCCTTCCCCCTCCCCATGTCCTCAAGTGCTTAGTACAGTCATTTTCACAATGTCCAATCCTTCTCTGCCACTTTGAAGTTAGGCGCAGCCAGGTTATTTCCTTTGGCCAATGAAATGTGACTAAAAGTTACCTGCATCTCTCCAGCCTTAAGAAACAGTACATAATTTGCTAAGTTCCTCTTCTCCTGCCTTGGTAAGTATGGAAGCACATAGTGAAATAAGAGCTCCAAGTGACTGCAATGAGTCACTGCAATGACTCACAATAGATAGTTAGCATAAATAAATATTCACCTGAAATACTTTTATGGTGTTAAGCCACTGAGATTTGGCTGCTGCTTGTTACTTCAGCAAACTTAGCCTATTCTGACTTATACAGTTTCTTGATGGTTCCAGAACTTTCTAGAAGTCTAACCACAAAGCAAGTGTAAGCCATTTATTTAAGATTCTTTAAAACAGTATACCACAATAAAATGAATGACAATTTTTTAAAACTCCAATAAAAATTTTTAATAAAAAAATTAATTAGCATACACTGGTAAAATCACAAATATGATGTTAGAAAGCTGATAAGTGCAGAGATCAACTTTGGCAATTATTACAGACAATCTCAAACAATAAAGCAACAAGCCTAGTCAACACACTCTGAAATATCCAAGCTTAATATCTCCACCCTAAGAATATACAATAAACCAAATGGCAAATTAGGACACCTTAGGAAGACCATGAAATAGATGAATAATGACTTTTTAAATTTCACCCTGCCTTTACATTCTCCCTCTATAAATTCTTTTTACACAACAATGTCATATAAATCTTTCTAAAGCCAGTACGTCATCTTCCTATTTCAGAAACTATAATATATTCCTATTATTTTTCAATCAAAACCAAACTCTTTGACCCTAGCACTGGAGGCCTCACCAACTCTCTATATATTTCCCACCACAACCCAATACACCTCTGCCATTCTCACCCCACCCTAATCAACTGGTTTCTTCACCCCACACACTATGTTCTTCACCCCACAGATTATGTTCTTTCCAAGCTCCTCCACCCACTATACAATCTCTAAATTCTCACAATTTAAAGTGTAATTCAGCATTTGATGTAGATGAGTTTCCAGTTAGTATTATGAATATACATGTTATTCTTTTCTACCCATATTAATTAGCTAACCAGCTCTCCAAAGGAAGTAACCTGCCATCCAATGCCCAGCAAGCATTATACATACATAGAAATTTTCTGTTAATTTGATATAACTTTTGACAATAGCTGCAATGAATACAAAATAACAAGGATGCACCAAAGCAAAAAGTAGAAAACCATGTTAAAAGATTTTAAATTATTTAAAAATAACAAGATCTTGTTCATGCCTCTGTAAAGGCAGAGGATATATTTTTTTCAAACAAAAGCTTCCTCTTCTAAATAAAACAGTGGCTTGACTCCCAGAAGAAAGGACCAATATATATCCAGAAAAAAAATTAAAGTAAATGTGTGGATTCGCCCACATGTGAAATCCCAAGCTTTACTGGAAGAAAGAGGAACTTGCTGAGAGAGGACAAGGCAAACTTCTTAGGAACTAGGTAAAACATCAACTGGCACATATTGGTATTAATTGCCAAACAGACCAGAAGCATGAAGAACAGGTGGCTTCACACAATTCTAAGGCACAGCTTTCTGGAGGGACAGGAATAGACCAGCAGCTCACTGCGTTGGGATCACCAGGTTCAGTGACACCCGTTGCTGCAAAGACAAGACAGACCAAAACTCTGTAATGGATTCAGGGCAGGGATGTCCTGTATCTGGTTTTTCAGCTACACAGAAATGAGCCAAGTTCTAATGAATTCATGCACTGAAACCACTGGGTTGTATATTTCCTTTGGGAAGCTACCCAATAAGTTTGCATTTGGAGAAATACTGTATTTTAATATCATTTATACACGACCAAAGAGATATTCCAGATGGCTTTTATCTACTCATATGCTGATAGTTTTATTAAGTGTTAATAAACTATTGAAAATGTATTGTTACAATTAAATTTGTAAAGATAACAGACCCTCCCCCTTGTCTGACTTGAATACATTTGCATAAAGAACTAAGAAAAACTGTACCCTGAAGGACTTTTAAAACTGCAAGCAACTGCATTCCAAATTTTATGGATGGCAAAATGTTTTACTCCAAGGTGATAAATTTCTGATGGATCAAGACTCTTTGATTCACATTTGAGGTCTGAGTCTTTTTCCACAGCCTCACTTTCCCCACGAAACATTTAATATTCCCACCTTCAAGGCCTTTTGTGATCAACAGTAGCAGAAGTGAACTTTATTTACCACTCTCAACTCCTGAGCAGAATTCTCAGGTGCAGCCCTATTCATGTCCTGGAGGACTAGAGGGACCTCATATGAAGTGGCCTCTCCTATGAAGCCACCTCTGGCACAGAACCAAAGAAAGTATTACAGGGACTTCCCTGGTGGCACAGTGGATAAGAATCCACCTGCCAATGCAGGGGACACGAGTTCGAGCCCTGGTCCAGGAAGATCCCACACGCCGCAAAACAACTAAGCCTATATGCCAGAACTACTGAGTCTGCACTCCAGAGCCAGACAGTCACAACTACTGAGCCCACACACCGCAACTACTGAAGGCTGCGCGCCTAGAGCCCGTGCTCCAAAACAAGAGAAGCCACCTCACTGAGAAGCCTGCGCACCACAACAAAGAGTAGCCCCCGCTCGCCACAACTAGAGAGATGCCATGTGCAGCAACAAAGACCCAATGCAGCCATAAATTTCTTTCCTTCTTTCTTTATTAAATAAAAGAAAGAAGGAAAGTATTACAGGCAGACTTCAGGACACTGCTGTCTCACAAGTTTTGATTATGTCCAAGGAACAAAATGTTTCTTTCAATATGTACCTTCACAAAAAAACTGAAATGAAACTTGTGAAATTCTCTGAAATAGATCAATGCAGGGGGATAAATAGCATTTGCTGTGATAATGCAATGTTTCTGGTGAAAATGTTTATTTAGCTGAACCATTCATGCATTTGCCTTATTTCCCCATTCTTCTTTTTTTTGAATTTTATTTTATTTATTTTTTTATACAGAAGGTTCTTATTAGTCATCAACTTTATACACATCAGTGTATACATGTCAATCCCAATCTCCCAATTCATCACACCACGACAACTACCCCCCGTCGCTTTCCCCCCTTGGTATCCATAAGTTTGTTCACTACATCTGTGTCTCAATATCTGCCCTGCAAACCAGTTCATCTGTACCATTTTTCTGGTTCCACATATATGTGTTAATATACGATATTTGTTTTTCTCTTTCTGACTTACTTCACTCTGTATGACAGTCTCTAGATCCATCCACATCTCTACAAATGACCCAGTTTTGTTCCTTTTTATGGCTGAGTAATACTCCATTGAATATATGTACCACATCTTCTTTATCCATTTGTCTGTCGATGGGCATTTAGGTTACTTCCATGACCTGGCTATCGTAAATAGTGCTGCAATGAACATTGGAGTGCATGTGTCTTTTTGAATTATGGTTTTCTCTGGGTATATGCCCAGTAGTGGGATTGCTGGATCATATGGTAATTCAATTTTTAGTTTTTTAAGGAACCTCCATACTGTTCTCATAGTGGCTGTATCAATTTACATTCCCACCAACAGTGCAAGAGGGTTTCCTTTTCTCCACACCCTCTCCAGCATTTGTTGTTTCTACATTTTCTGATGATGCCCATTCTAACTGCTGTGAGGTGATACCTCATTGTAGTTTTCATTTGCATTACTCTAATAATTAGTGATGTTGAGCAGCTTTTCATGTGCTTCTTGGCCATCTGTATGTCTTCCTTGGAGAAATGTCTATTTAGGTCTTCTCCCATTTTTGGATTGAGTTGTTTGTCTTTTTAATATTGAGCTGCATGAGCTGTTTATATATTTTGGAGATTAATCTTTTTTCCGTTGATTCGTTTGCAAATATATTCTCCCATTTTAAGGGTGGTGTTTTGGTCTTGTTTATGGTTTCCTTTGCTGTGCAAAAGCTTCTAAGTTTCATTAGATCCCATTTGTTTATTTATGTTTTTAATTCCATTACTCTACGAGGTGGGTCAAAAAAGATCTTGCTGTGATTTATGTCAAGGAGTGCTTGTCCTTAGTTTTCCTCTAAGAGTTTTATACGTCCAGTCTTACATTTAGGTCTCTAATCCATTTTGAGTTTATTTTTGTGTATGGTGTTAGGGAGTGTTCTAATTTCATTCTTTTACATGTAGCTGTTCAGTTTTCCCAGCACCACTTATTGAAGAGACTGTCTTTTCTCCATTGTATATCCTTGCCTCCTTTGTCATAGATTAGTTGACCACAGGTGCATGGGTTTATCTCTGGGCTTTCTATCTTGTTCCATTGATCTATGTTTCTGTTTTTGTGCCAATACCATATTGTCTTCATCACTGTAGCTTTGTAGAATAGTCTGAAGTCACGGAGTCTGATTCCTCCAGCTCCATTTTTTTCCCTCAAGACTGCTTTCGCTATTTGGGGTCTTTTGTGTCTCCATACAAATTTGAAGACTTTTTCTTCTAGTTCCATAAAAAATGTCATTGGTAATTTGATAGAGATTGCATTGAATCAGTAGATTGCTTTGGGTAGTACACTCATTTTCACAATATTGATTCTTCCAATCCAAGAACATGGTATATCTCTCCATCTACTGGAATCATCTTTAATTTCTTCAATCAGTGTCTTTTAGTTTTCTGCATACAGGTTTTTTGTCTCCCTAAGTAGATTTATTCCTAGGAATTTTATTCTTTTTGTTACAGTGGTAAATGGGAGTGTTTCCTTAATTTCTCTTTCAGATTTTTCATCATTAGTGTATAGGATTGCAAGAGATTTTTCTGCATTAATGCTGTATCCTGCAGCTTTACCAATTTCATTGATTAGCTCTAGTTGTTTTCTGGTGGCATCTTTAGGATTCTGTATGTATAGTATCATGTGATATGCAAACACTGACAGTTTTACTTCTTTTCCAATTTGTATTCCTTTTATTTCTTTTTCTTCTCTGATTGCCGTGGCTAGGACTTCCAAAACTATGTTGAATGATAGTGGTGAGAGTGGACATCCTTGTCTTGTTCCTGATCTTAGGGCAAATGCCTTCAATTTTTCACCATTGAGAATGATGTTTGCAGTGGGTTTGTCATAAATGGCCTTTATTATGTTGAGGTAGGTCCCATCTACGCCCATTTCTGGAGAGTTTTTATCATAAATGGGTGTTGAATTTTGTCAAAAGCTTTTTCTGCATCTATTGAGATGGTCATATGGTTTTCATTCTTCAATTTGTTAATCTGGTGCATCACACTGCTTGATTTGAGTGTATTGAAGAATCCTTGCATCCTTGGGATAAATGCCACTTGGTCATGGTGTATGATCCTTTTAATGTGTTGTTGGATTCTGTTTGCTAGTATTTTGTTGAGGATTTTTGCAGCTATATTCAACAGTGGTATTGGTCTGTAATTTTCTTTTTTTGTAGTATCTTCTTATGGTTTTGGTATCAGGGTGATGGTGGCCTCATAGAATAAGTTTGGGAGTGTTCCTTCCTCTGCAATTTTTGGAAGAGTTTGAGAAGGATGGGTGTTAGCTCTTCTCTAAATGTTTGATAGAATTCACCTGTGAAACCATCTGGTTGGACTTTTGTTTGTTGGAAGATTTTCAATCACACTTTCAATTTCATTACTTGTGATTGGTCTGCTCATATTTTCTATTTCTTCCTGGTTCAGTCTTGGGAGGTTATACCTTCCTAATAACTTGTCCATTTCTTCCAGGTTGTCCATTTTACTGGCATAG
This sequence comes from Globicephala melas, assembly GCF_963455315.2. Lineage (NCBI taxonomy): Eukaryota > Metazoa > Chordata > Mammalia > Artiodactyla > Delphinidae > Globicephala > Globicephala melas. Next base: position 117,593,906 of record NC_083315.2, read on the forward strand.
AGTTGCTTGTAGTAATCTCTTAGGATGCTTTGTATTTCTGCAGTTACTGTTGTAAATTCTTTTTCATTTCTAATTTTATTGATTTGAGTCCTCTCCCTCTTTTTCTTGATGAGTCTCGCTAATGGTTTACCAATTTTGTTTATCTTCTGAAAGAACCAGCTTTTAGTTTTATTGATCTTTGCTATTGTTTTCTTTGTTTGTATTTCATTTACTTCTGCTCTGATCTTTATGATATCTTTCCTCTGCTAACTTTGGGTTTTGTTTGTTCTTCTTTCTCTAGCTCCTTTAGGTGTAACGTTAGATTGTTTATTTGAGATTTTTCTTGTTTCTTGAGGTAGGCTTGTATAGCCATAAACTTCCCTCTTAGAACTGCTTTTGCCACATCCCATAGGCTTTGGATAGTCTTGTTTTCATTGTCATTTGTCTCTAGGGGTTTTTTTTATTTCCTCTTTGATTTCTTCAGTGATCTCTTGGTTATTTAGTAACATATCATTTAGCCTCCATGTGTTTGTGGTTTTTTTACGGTTTTTTCCCCTGTAATTGATTTCTAATCTCATAGCATTGTGGTCAGAAAAGATGCTTGATATGATTTCAATTTTCTTAAATTTACTGAGGCTTGATTTTTGACCCAAGATGTGATCTATCCTGGAGAATGTTCCATGCGCACTTGAGAAGAAAGTGTAATCTGCTGTTTTTGGATTGAATATCCTATAAATATCAATTAAATCTATCTGGTCTACTGTGTCATTTAAAGCTTGTGTTTGCTTATTAATTTTCTGTCTTGATGATCTGTCCATTGGTGTAAGTCAGGTGTTAAAGTCCCTCACTATTACTGTGTCACTGTCGATTTCCTCTTTTATAGCTGTTAGCAGTTTCTTTATGTATAGAGGTGCTCCTATGTTGGGTGCATATATACTTACAATTGTTATATCTTCTTCTTGGATTGATCCCTTGATCATTGTGTAGTGTTCTTCCTTGTCTCTTGTAACATTCTTCATTTTAAAGTCTATTTTATCTGATATGAGTATTGCTACTCCAGCTTTCTTTTGATTTCCATTTGCATGGAATATCTTTTTCCATCCTCTCACTTTCAGTCCGTATGTGTCTCTAGGTCTGAAATGGGTCTCTTGTAGACAGTATATATATGGGTCTTGTTTTTGTATCCATTCAGCAAGCCTTTGTCTTTTGGTTGGAGCATTTAATCCATTCACGTTTAAGGTAATTATCGATATGTATGTTCCTATTAACATTTTCTTAATTGTTTTGACTTTGTGTTTGTAGGTCCTTTTCTTCTCTTGTGTTTTCCACTCAGAGAATTTCCTTTAGCGTTTGTTGTAGAGCTGGTTTGGTGGTGCTGAATTCTCTTAGCTTTTACTTGTTTGTAAAGCTTTTGATTTCTCCATCGAATCTGAATGAGATCCTTGCTGGGTAGAGTAATCTTGGTTGTAGGTTTTTCCCGTTCATCACTTTAAGTATATCAAGCCACTCCCTTCTGGACTGTAGAGTTTCTGCTGAGGAATCAGCTGTTAACCTTATGGGAGTTCCCTTGTATGTTATTTGTTGTTTTTCCCTTGTTGGTTTTAATAACTTTTTTTTGTCTTTAATTTTTGCCAATATGATTACCATGTGTCTGGCATGTTTCTCCTTGGGTTTATCTTGTATGGGACTCTCTGTGCTTCCTGGACTTGGGTGGCTATTTCCTTTCCCATGTTAGGGAAGTTTTAGACTATAATCTCTTCAAATATTTTCTCGGGTCCTTTCTCTCTCTTCTCCTTCTGGGACCCCTATAATGCGAATGTTGTTGCATTTAATGTCCCAGAGGTCTCTTAGACTGTCTTCATTTCTTTTCATTCTTTTCTCTTTATTCTGTTCTGCAGCAGTGAATTCCACCATTCTGTCTTCCAGGTCATTTATCCGTTCTTCTGCCTCAGTTATTCTGCTATTGATTCCTTCTAGTGTATTTTTCATTTCAATTATTATATTGTTCTTCTCTGTTTGTTCTTTAATTCTTCTTCGTCTTTTTTAAACATTTCTTGCATCTTCTCGATCTTTGCCTCCATTCTTTTTCCGAGGTCCTGGATCATCTTCACTATTATTATTGTGAATTCTTTTTCTGGAAGATTGCCTATCTCCACTTCATTTAGTTGTTTTTCTGGGGTTTATCTTGTTCCTTCATCTGGTACATAGCCCTCTGCCGTTTCATCTTGTCTATCTTTCTATGAATGTGGTTTTTGTTCCATAGGCTGCAGGACTGTAGTTCTCACTATTCTATTTTATAAAGATTCTCATCACACCTGGGTTTGCCAAATGAAACTCCATCTTTACTGCCACTCAACAATATGCTTGAAATGTGCAAGGATCCTTTCAGGACAGTCTTAGCCAAGGTTGTTATTGCTGTTGTTAGATCACCTTGGTAATTTATCGTGCAGGCAAACTCATATCTCTGTTAAGCAATTCCATTCCCCCAAGGGGTGCTTTATAATTCATCTATAACTTTACCATTTAGAAGACAAGATAATAATGAAAAGAAACACCAAAACAAATCACCAGGCCGTCTTATGATTTCCATGTAAGAAAAAAACAATTTTTAAAATGCCATTGTAATGTCTACTCATGCAGAATGAAGGAGAAAAACAAAGCATGGCTCAACTCTAGCAAAACACATAAACACTTTTTTTGACTTTGGGCAAATCATTTGTTCTCTTTATAGGTTTGCTCTTCTGTGGAAAAAAATTGACTTTACTAATACATGTGATTATTACAGGAATAAAATAAACTCCGAAATACATAAATATAAACAAGTAAATACATATACATGTATAATATGTACCATATGATACAGTAATCCCACTCCTGGGCATAGATCTGGGGAAAACCATAATTCGAAAAGATACATGCACCCAAATGTTTATTGAAGCATTATTTACAATAACCAAGGCATGGAAGCAACCTAGATGCCCATCAACAGACGAATGGATAAAGAAGATGTGGCAGGTATATATACAATGGAATATTACTTAGCCATTAAAAAAAAGAATGAAATAATGACATTTGCAGCAACATGGATGGACCTAGAGATTATCTACTAAGTGAAGTAAGTCAGACAGAGACATATAGGATATCATTTATATGTGGAACCTAAAAAAATGATACAAAATGAACTCATTTACAAAACAGAAACAGACTCACAGACTTTGAAAACAAACTTATGGTAACACAGGGGAAAGGTGGGGGGAGGGATAAATTAGGAGTTTGTGATTAACATATACACACTACTATGTATAAAATAGATAACAAGGACCTACTTTATAGCACAGGGACCTCTACTCAATATTCTGTAATAACCTATATGGGAAAGGAATCTGAAAAAGAATGGATATATGTATAACTGAATCACTTTGCTGTACCTGAAACTAACACAACATTCTAAATCAACTGTACTCCAATATAAAATAAAAATTAAATAAAAAACCTATACAGGTATAAGCACAAAGTTTTATGTAAACTAAGGCAGAAACATTTTCAATTTGCCAACAGTTATCAAATGATTTAAAAATATTTAGATTCTTTAACTCAATAATTACACATCAGAAAAACCTATCTTAAGTAAAGAATCAGAAGTTATTCAAAAAACTGTGCCTAAGAATGTTTAGTGAAGCCCACTTTTACTTAGAAAAAATAAAAATGACTATAAAAGTTCATAATATGTAGTTGAAGTTTTCAAAGAAAGTTAGTTACTTGAAAAACAGATGTAATGTTACATTTAAAAGTATGGTACTGGCAAAAAAACAGAAATATAGATCAGGGGAATGGGATAGAAAGCCCAGAGATAAACCCATGCACATATGGTGACCTTATCTTTGATAAAGGAGGCAAGAATATACAGTGGAGGGCTTCCCTGGTGGCACAGTGGTTGGGAGTCCACCTGCCGATACAGGGGACACAGGTTCGTGCCCCGGTCCAGGAAGATCCCACATGCCACGGAGTGGCTAGGCCCGTGAGCCATGGCCGCTGAGCCTGCACGTCTGGAGACTGTGCTCCGCAACAGGAGAGGCCACAAAAGTGAGAGGCCTGCGTACCGCAAAAATTAAAAAAACAAGAATATACAGTGGAGAAGAGACAGTGTCTTCAATAAGCGGTGCAGGGAAAACTGGACAGCTACATGTAAAAGAATGAAATTAGAACACTCCCTACCACCAGACACAAAAATAAACTCAAAATGGATTAAAGACCTAAATGTAAGGCCAGACACTATCAAACTCTTAGGGGAAAACACAGGCAGAACACTCTATGACATAAATCACAGCAAGATCCTTTCTGACCCACCTCCTAGAGAAATGGATATAAAAACAAAAATAAACAAATGGGACCTAATGAAACTTAAAAGCTTCTGCACAGCAAAGGAAACCATAAACAAGATGAAAAGACAATCCTCAGAATGGGAGAAAATATTTGCAAATGAAGCAACTGACAAAGGAATAATCTCCAAAATTTACAAGCAGCTCATGCAGTTCAACATCAAAAAATCAAACAACCCAATCCAAAAATGGGCAGAAGAACTAAATAGACATTTCTCCAAAGAAGACATACAGATTGCCAACAGACACATGAAAGAATGCTTAACATCATTAATCATTAGAGAAATGCAAATGAAAACTACAATGAGATATCATCTCATACCAGTCAGAATGGCCCTCACCAAAAAATCTACAAGCAATAAATGCTGGAGAGGATGTGGAGAAAAGGGAAGCCTCTTGCACTGTTGGTAGGAATGTAAATTGATAACAGCCACTATGGAGAACAGTATGGAGGTTCCTTAGAAAACTAAAAATAGAACTACCATACGACCCAGCAATCCCACTACTGGGCATATACCCTGAGGAAACCATAATTCAAAAAGAGTCATGTACCAAAATGTTCACTGCAGCTCTATTTACAATAGCCAGGACATGGAAGCAACCTAAGTGTCCACTGACAGATGAATGGATAAAGAAGATGTGGCACCTATATACAATGGAATATTACTCAGCCATAAAAAGAAAGAAAATTGAGTTATTTATAGTGAGGTGGATGGACCTAGAGTCTGTCATACATGAAGTAAGTCAGAAAGAGAAAAACAAATACCGTATGCTAACACATATATATGGAATCTAAAAGAAAAATAAAATGTTCATGAAGAACCTAGAGGCAAGACGGGAATCAAGACACAGACCTACTAGAGAATGTACTTGAGGATACGGGGAGGGGGAAGGGTAAGCTGGGACAAAGTGAGAGAGTGGCATGCACATATATACACTACCAAATGTAAAATAGATAGCTAGTGGGAAGCAGCCACATAGCACAGGGACATCAGCTTGGTGCTTTGTGACCACCTAGAGGAGTGGGATAGGGACGGTGGGAAGGAGGGAGACGCAAGAGGGACGAAATATGGGGACATATGTATACGTATAACTGATTCACTTTGTTATAAAGCAGAAGCTAACACACCATTGTAAAGCAATTATACTCCAATAAAGATGTTAAAAAAAAAAAGGATGCAAGATTATACATACAGTATGATCTCAATTTTGGAACACATACGTACATATATAATGCACAAACAAAAAACTGGAAGAAAATATATGGCTACACTAATCATTTTTATTTCTGGATGATTTTTATTTTCTTCTCTATACTTTCATCTTTTTAAATGTTCTAAAAACTATGTATTTTTTTTAATTTTTGAAAAGAGAGAAACAAATGTTATTTTGACAGAAATCCTTACCTAAAATAATAAAAGAAAATTTAAGCAATGTTAATATCTTATCATTTAAATATGTTACAAAAGAGCATACCAGGCTGTCTACCTGGGGTGCCCCCACTCTGCTTTCAATTACTCAGTTTAAGCCTCTCTTTTAGGAAGCACTGCATGATCACACCTCACAAGCCAAGGTGAATTTCTTCCCCCCTGCACACAGCCAACCTCTGGTGGACTCAGGACACTAGATCCCACTGAATCACACTGCACATGCACTGTGCAGTTCTGGTACTTGCATATTTGCATGATGCCTTTGGCCTATGTTAGGGATAACTTAAACCGTCCTTGAAGCAATTCCCTGTATTTAATGTAAGGATATTTTTGGAGGTAAAATACTGTTCCCTAATTATGCAGTGTACTCTCGTGAGGATCAACTGAGGAATACTCTCTCTGGTCTCTATTTCAGGAATAGTCACACTTCTCTAGGACAATGTGTTTGGTTTTCATCTTGTGAACATGGAGAATCATGTAACTGATCATATTTCCCTCAACTTATTTGCTGCCAGAAAGTTTAGCATTCAATCTATGACCCACCTGTGGCAAAAAACTGCACATGCTTTTACTGTGTGCCTCTTGCCCAGAGTTTCATTCTACTTCCAGGCATTCTCTTTTCCCTTTACCTCTATTTTCTCACATTTTAAAAAGCTATCTTATCTTGCTGTTTGAATATATAACTGCATACTCTTAAAACTTTTTTGAAACCAGTCATGTTACATATAAACCAGCTAATTAAATGACACAAATAACTTGGATTCATTTTTGTACTATTATCTTCTGTACTATTGTACAATAAGTTTATATTTTCTATGTTAGAGTTAATGTTAATTATTACTGAATTTATTATTCTTTGTGGGGACTGAGTATTTCTATACTGCATATTTTTAAACATCTAAATAATTAATTGGAGAGGAGTGTTTGTTTTTTCTCCAGATGGTTGGTGACTTGTCAAGAGGGCCACCATGTGAACCACACTGTTTATTATCACATCATAAAATAATTAGGTATAAATTTTAATTTATTCTAATGACCAAAATCTTAATTTGCAACATCAGCCATGTTTTAAAATATTCAGACTTCTGTTCCAGTTACACTGCAATGGCAAAGATGCATTTCTTTCTTACTTGGCAAGCAGTACAAATATATCTGTTATTTACAAGCGTGTTGCCTCATCTATCAAGGTTGCTCAGAGCAGACAGCATTTAGTGACTAAGTAAGGCATGGCAAAGAATGATAAAAAAGAAAAATGATTCTAGCCACAGTTATGTTAATTCAGGAATGTCAACTATAAATGTTAAATCTCCCATCAAGTAAGGGTTTCCCAAAAGGAAGCTTGACCACCCTCTCAACACGGCCTCAATAAATATAATTAGTGCAGTCAGAGGATTCATTGTGCTGGGCTTTCTGTTTTTGCTGGTTGGTGCCATAGGAAAGTCTCAAATTAAACTGAGACCTCCAGAAACCCCAACAGACCAGCACACAGTGAAATTAAATGGGTAATGGCATCAGGGACGGGGAAATATTTTAATGGAACGTTTGATTTCATGAATTTAGGTTCTTTCTCTGATTTATTTTCCAAAGCATGTTTAGTGTCTTTGGCTTTTTTCCCATCTTATTCATACTTTATCATACATCATTCTAGGGTATCTCTCTAAAGGATATCTGAAGGGCAAAGAAAATGCCATCAGTTATCAGTCCCCTTAGAACACTTTCCTTCTAAAGAAGGCCCTCTCCTGGTTATTTATGGATAAATTCAACTCTGCTTTCTCCTGAGTATTCCCCAAGTGATTAAATAAAATATAGTAAGGATATTCTTAGATACAGAGAAACAATGTTCAATGAAATACCTATGGGACAGGAAAAAAACAGATGAAATGACACCTCTGTTGACTCTCCATTTAAAGAACTCATAGGCAGCAATAGCCCACAACTCTCTAGGAAGAATCAGGTCTGAAAACTCTGTTGGGTAGTATGAAACTGTTACGCCATAGCTTGGCTGACCTGAGGTCAAGGTTTGGAGGAGCAGACAGGCTTGGAAGACTGAGGCAGATACTCTAAGACAAAATGAACAGGGAGCTGAATCAGAAGACAGAGACATTAGCTAAGACAAAAGAGTCCCCCTGTTACCAAAGGTTTACACAATCTTTTATCTTATAACATTGATTGAGTAGCTACGGCACTACTAATATTTACCAGTATCCCAGGCACTCCATGAGGCCCCAGGATTCCAATGATTTGTGAAATATGGTTACCACCCCCAGAACAACGCAATGTAACACAGAGATAAAGTAACAGCTGCAATAGGAACTCCCATTTATTAGCACTTACTCTGTACCAGGAACTGTGCTGTGCATTTTACACATCTTTTCTCATTTACTCCTTACCACAATCTTCAGAAAAAAAACTTTTTTCCTTTACAACCCAACTCTCCTGGGCCATCCTAACAGTAAGGAAAGCACTGTAAGCATGAGGCTGACTCCAGTCCAGATCCCTTGCCAACTTGCCCAGAAAGGTCCAAGGTGGCGGGCACCACTATTTTTCCCACATCAAGGTTAAGAAGTTGAAGTTCAAATAAGCTAAGTTACTTATGAAAACAAGACAGTTAGTTAGTGAATGGCAGAACCAGGTCTCATAACTGTACTTTTTACCATGTCTGAAATATGTAAAGGGAAAATGCAAATGGCCAATAAATCTACGATAAAAATCTAACTTCTCTGGTAACAAAAGAATGCAAATTAAAATGAGATAGTATTTGTCATTGGTCAAATTAGGGAAGTTTTACCTTGTTGAATGTTTTTGACAAAGTAGTAGGCACTCATAACTTGCTGGGGGAAACATAAAGTGACCATTTTCAAGAGGACATTTTACTAAAAATAGAACTACCATATGATTCAGCAATTCCACTTCCAGAATATATCCAAAGTAAACGAACACATTAACTCAAAAAGATATTGCATCTCCATGTTCACAGCAGCATTAAACCCATGCACTTATGGTCAATTAAACTACAAAAAGAAGGCAAAAATACACAATGGAGAAAAGACAGGCTCTTCAATAAGTGGTTCTGGGAAAACTGGACAGCTACATGTAAAAGAATGAAATTTGAACACTCTCTCACACGATACACAAAAATAAACACAAAATGAATTTAAAAAACCAAAAAAGATTGGAAACCATAAAACTCCTAGAAGAAAACATAGGCAGAACACTCTTTGACATAAATAGTAGCAATATTTTTTTTGGATCCATCTTCTAAGGCAAAGGAAACAAGAGCAAAAGTAAATAAATGAGACCTAATTAAACTTTAAAACTTTTACACAGCAAAAGAAATCATCAGCAAAATGAAAAGACAACCTACTGAATGGGAAAAAATATTTGCAAATGATATGACAAATAAGGGGCTATATCAAACATATATAAACAGCTCATATAACTCAACATCAAGAACAACAAACAACCTAATTAAAAAATGGGCAGAAGACTTGAATAGACATTTTTCCAAAGGAGATATACAGATGGCCAATAGGCACATGAAAAGAAGCTTAACATTGCTAATGATCAGAGAAATGCAAATCAAAACCACAATGTGATATCACCTCATACCTGTCAGAATGGCTATCATCAAAAAGACCACAAATAACAAACACTGGCAAAGATGTGGAGAAAAGGGAATCCTTGTACCCTGATGGTGGGAATGTAAATTGGTGCAGCCACTATGGAGAACAGTATGGAGGTTTCTTTAAATACTAAAAATAGAGTTACCATATGATTCTGCAATCCCACTCCTGGGAATATATCCAGACAAAACTATAATTCGAAAAGATACATGCACCCCAATGTTCACTGCAACACTGTCTATGATAGCCAAGACATGGAAGCAACCTAAATGTCCATTGACATATGAATGGATAAAGATGTGGTGTGTGTGTGTATCACACACACACATACACACACACACACACACATATACACACAATAGAATACTACTCAGCCACAAAAAAGAATGGAATTCTGCCATTTGCAGCAACAGGGATGGACTTGGAGGGCATTATGCTAAATGAAGTAAGTCAGACAGAGAAAGACAAATACTGTATGATATCACTTAAATGTGGAACCTAAAAATACACCAAACTAGTGACTATAACAAAAAAGAATCAGACTCACAGATATAGAGAACAAACTAGTGGTTACCAGTGGGGAGAGGGTAGTGGAGAGGGGCAATATATGGTTAGGGGATCAAGAAGTACAAACTATTAGGTACAAAATAAGCTACAAGAATATATTGTACAACATGGAGAATATAGCAAATATTTTATAATAACTATAAATGTCAATCACTATGTTGCACACCCCTAACTTATACAGTATTGTATATCAACTGTACTTCAACAAAAAAAGTTTCAATTTTGCAAGATGAAAAGCGTTTTGAAGATGGATGGTGGTGACGGTTACACAGCACTGTGAATGTACTTAATGCTACAAACTGTACACTTAAAAGTGGTTAAAACAGTAAATTTTGTATTCTATGTTTTTTACCACAGTATTTTAAACAGTAATTACTGTTTGATTTTATTTATTTTATATAAATTTCTATAAACTACAAACTAATGTCCAGTGACAGAAAGCAGATTGTCAAGGGAGGGGATACAGGAAGACAGAGTGAGGATTACAAAGGGATATTGTATGACTGTAGTTTTACAGGTGTAGACACGTCAAAACCTATCAAATTGTATGCTTCAAATATGTGCAGTTTCTGTATGCCACTTAAACCCCCAATAAAATGTTTTCTAAAAAATTCAAAACAAAGATACATGCACCCCAATGGTCATAACAGCATTATTTACAATACCTAAGGTATGGAAGCAACCTAAGCGTCCATCAACAGATAAATACATAGAGAATATGTGGTATATATATATACAATGTAGTCCTACTCAGCCACAAAAAAGAATGAAATTCTACCATTTGCAACAACCTGGAGGGTATTATGCTAAGTGAAATAAGTCAGACAGAGAAAGACAAATACTGTATGTTATCACTTATATGTGGAATCTAAAAAATAAAACTAGTGAATATAACAAAAAAGAAACAGACTCACAGATCCAGAGAACAAACTAGTGCTTACCAGTGGGGAGGAAGAAGCAGGGAGGGGCAAGTTAGGGGCAGGGAATTAAGAGGTCCATACTACTATGTATAAAATAAATAAGCTACAAGGATATATTGTACAACACAGGGAATATAGCTAATATTTTATAATAACTATAAATAGAGTATAATCCTTAAAAATTGTTACAATATTGTACATCTGAAACTTACATAATATTGTAAATAAACTATACTTCAATTTTTTAAAAAGTAACAATTCAACTTGGAAGTTTCTACCTTAGGAAACAATAAAAATGAGTCAAACATTTTCTATGTATTTATTTATGCATTCACTCAGTTAAAAAATATTTGCCAGGCACTTGGGACAGAATAATAAGCAAGACGTACTTGGTCAATGTCCCCATTAAGTCTAAGGGTAGAGATGTTCATTATAATATTATTCACATAATAGCCAAAATTTTGGATATAATCGGGGTTAAATTATAGCACATCTATAATATCTAATCAACTGCAGCCATAAAATGGAGTACTATGTTGTAGAAGAACACTTAAGGTATTGGAAAATGTTCGTGATACACTATACAAAAACATTATAAAATATAATGTTATCAAGTAGAATACATGTTCAGTGTAGTCCAAATTTTGTACATTTTAAAGCTATTTATTCACTCAATAAATATTTATTTAAAATCTATTTATGACAGGCCCTAGGGAAATAGCTATAAACAAAACAGATAAAGGTTTTGACCTCATAGGGCTTACATTCTAATTAAGAGAAATACACAATTAATAAAAATGATAAATATATGATATTGAATTTTATGGAAAAAGATTGAGTAATATAAACTGGCCACAGAAGGATGCTCTGATCAGGTAACATTTGAGCAGAGACCTGAAGGAGTGAGCACCCCGTATTTTATCTGAGAAAAGGACTTTCAAGCAAAGGCAACAGGAAGTACAAAAGCCCTGAGGCAAGCATGAGCTTGTGTTCTTGAAAGAGAATAAAGTTCTTGGTAGAGAATTTGGACTTAATTTTGAATTAGATGGGAAGCCATGGCAGCATTTTGAGCATAGGGGTAACAAGAGACTTAAATTTTTAGGGGAACACAGTTTTTTGTGAAAAACAGACGTGAGGAATGGCAAAAGCAAGATGTTACACTAGGTGATAGTGGAGCTGATGAGTACATACTGGAGTTGAGCCAACAATGACTGAAAGAGGAAATTGGGAAAGGAGAACTTTTAGAGTAATAGGTGTATTAATATTACTATTAATAGTAATAGGTGTGAGGAATAATCCAAGGCTTGTTTAGGGACATGAGGCAGCCATGAAAACATGCCTCTCAGATCTCCAAGTGCAGGGAGTGTGTTAATGGATGGCCCAGCTTCTGAACCAAATTTGCCTCAACGTCATGCTTCTTCCAGACTACTTCCAGCTGATGACTGTTAGGGATACTGTCATGACCATACTTGAGAGATGCAGGACTCCTCTGATGCCAACTTTGGCTCAAGAATTCCACAGTTACATTGCAGGAACTGTCTTAAAACTGTACCAAAGTCTATCACCTCCTACCCAACCTTCCTTCCCTCTGTGCCCTACATGGGTCAGCCCTACATCACAGTCTGACAACTCTTCCAGACTCCTCTGAGTCTCCCACTCTCCTTCAGTAACACCCCCCCATTTTTTCTCACAGGTGTTCTTCCCAGTAAGTGGGATCACATATATCTGCTCTCTCAGTATCTGCTTCTTGGCAGACCCAAACTTGCTGAGTTTGAGATACTAATAAACAAACACCCAAATAAAGATGTCTACTAGGCAGTCTATGGTTCAGGTTTAGAAGCAGAGATATAAAATGGGAGCCATCATCACACAGATGGTATTTAAAGCCATGTGCTAGGTGAGATCACTTTATTCAAAACTTCATTTCCTTCAGTGACCAGATCCTAACTATCTACCTAAGAAGAATAACCCTAATATGCAACTTCATGCTCAAATGTGTTTTATGATGGATGCCTTCCTGGAAAGGGCCAGCACCTGTAAAAAATGTCTGCATTTTAAATTAGGATGCCCAGGGAGTGAACCTACAGGATCAGTCTGTCTTGGTGGAATGTCAAGTCCCATGGCAATTGACTGAGGGAGATATTTTGAGCCCTCTCTATGTCTATTCAGAGCCAGACCCACTGTCACACTGACTGATATAAACTTCTAGAACTTCTTGTTTATTTCCCTTTCATTTTTATCACCATTTTCTGCTCTCCAGTCCAAGTAATCCCTTCATCTTCTTGCCATCTCTTTTTCATCTTCCTTCTATTTTATTCTTAGAAGAGGCTTCTAAGAAATTTTAACAGAAATATGCAGAAATTACTCAGAAATATGTAGTTAAAACCCCTCAACATAAAATAAAGGAAAGTGCAAGATTGCCAACTTAACCCATACAAGCCCTCAGAAGGACTATGAGTTGAGGAAGTTACATATGTGGCCGAGGACAGAAAAAGTGAAAAATATGATTAATAAAAAGAAAATAATATGCATGTGGAACAGTAAGTTAGGCGAGAAAAGTGACTAGAAAGTTATTTATAAAAAGTAACAGCCACTTTTTTTTTCTTATTTCCATCTAGCATTTCCAGCAAGAATGTTCTCTAAACTCAGTATTTCCTCTCATTCCTATCAGTTGTCATTATGCTTGGCTTCTATGTCTGAGTGTATAGTTACTTCCTCCCTATTCACACATACACAAGAGAAATAAACATTCTTTTGGTAACAAAAATCAATCAGCTAGGTGTAAATTTTACTAAAACTACATTAATAAAGTTAGGGGAAAATATCTCTAGACTGATAAATAAACATTATTCACCTCTCAGTGGTGTCATCTTCTTATATTATTTTGTTTTACCTCTCAGAACCCAACAATAGAACAACAGTAGAAACAATGAATAGTCTCACGGAGGCAATGGAACAGGGTACGTAATATCCAGCTAACCTCAAAAATCCAAAACGTAGTCATTATGCCATTTTGACCATTGGCACTGGTCAAAAAAAAAAAAAAAGCCAGGGTCCTTGGCACCATCTCCCCTGGGCCAAAGGCCAAAGGTTGCTAAAACTAGGAAAAATGCACTAAAACTAGCTTAGAAAGGCAGGCAGAGCCTCTCTGCGATGCCAAAGGACCATGGGACACATTTAGGGACACACTAGTTTTACTGTGAAGCCTCAAATAAACCAACACTAAGACTAATAATCCCAGAAAAGTAGCCTTGATGTTCACCCCTTCTCTCACAAAAGTTTTAATTAAGACTATTATGGGATTTCCCTCCACCCCCAGGGAAACACAGTTCCAATTTTATAAGTCAGTCAATGGAACAGTATGATATAATTTGAGAATTCCGAACACAATCTTCAGCAATATATCTATTTTGTAAATTGAGTCTACCTCAAAATACACAGATTGCCTGAAGCTCCAAGGAGAACATCAAAAGTAATCTGGAAAAGAGAATTGATGTTTGTGTGAAAACATCATTTAACACACTTAGCTTGCCTAAGGAAAGAACACCTCTTACAAGTACTCTTTCTGTGAACTGTAAACACCACAAACACTTTAAACAGAGAGAGTAAGAAGAAATTAAGACAAAATTAAATGCAGATTGGCTATCAGGAAAAAGAAAAACTGTCTCCACATCATCAACATCTCCCCCCGGGATTAATTAGGACATTAAATGGGCTTTACTCAAGAACTAGTATTGACTCTAGCACTGGGGATATGCAATAGCTTTAAATTAGACATAAGGACAGGAACAGCCTAGGTGTCCATTCTTGGGTCTTTACAGGTTTTTTTCACCTCTGATTTGAGTAAGCTCAATATTTGTATTGCATGGATGTAAACAGGGAAAGAAGACAGTCAGCAGAATATAGCGTGCAGTTCACAGTCTTAGGAGAGCCTCCAGTGAACATGGAGTATCGCCCCGACTCATGCCATAAAGCAGCCTCGCCTCTATGGATGCATGCACTTCTTGCCAGTTCTGCTCTGACCACTGCGTGGCTCCCACCCAGGGACAGCAGAATGGAACAAACGGTTGTTCACCCACCGCAAGTACTGCTAAAAATCAACACTCCAGGAAGGGATTTCACTTTTCTTAGGAAGGACAGTGGGGCAGGACAGTGGTGAAACATTACTTCAAGTGCCCTCCGGCCCACAACACCCATGCTGCTGGCCATGAGAAGCACCAGCCAAAAATGCCACTCCAGAATGTAAACTGGTGCAGTCACTGTGGAAAAAAGTATCGAGGCTTCTCAAAAAACTAAAAATGGAACTACCATACGATCCAGTAATTCCACTCCTGGGTATATAACCAAAGAAAATGAAAACACTAATTCAAAAAGATACATGCACCCCAATGTTCATAGCAGCATTTTTTACAATAACCAAGATATGGAAGCAACCTAAGTGTCCATCAACAGATGAATGAATAAAGAAGATGTGGTGAGACATATATACAATATATAATGAAATATTATGCTTAGTGAAATGTCAGACACAGAAAGACAAATACAATATGTTTTCACTTATATGTGGAATCTAAAAAATAAAACAAATGAATGAAAGTAACAAAACAGAAACAGACTCACAGATACAGAGAATAAACTAGTTGTTACCAGTAAGGAGAAGGGTGGAGGGAAGGACAAGACAGGGGGAGGGGATTGAAGGTATGAACTACTAGGTATAAAGTAAGATAAAAAGATGTACAGCACAGGAAATATAGCCAAATTTTTATAATAACTTTAAATGAAGCATAATCTATAAAATTATCAAATCACTATGTTGCATACCTGAAACTCTTATGATGTTATAAATCAACTATACTTCAATTAAAAAAAAATGCCACTCTACCCTTAACCAAGTCTGTGAAACAGGATGATTCTGACAGGCTGAGCTTTTGCTCAGAAATCATAAACAGCATCTCATTTCTCCCTTTTCCTTTCCCCCATTCCAACCTGTTTGCCTTCATTAATGTGCTTGGGAACCTTGGCTTTGTATTGGGTTGGTCAACAAGTTGTTCGAGTTTTTCCATAACATCGTATGGAAAAACCCGAATGAACTTTTTGGCCAACCCAATAAATGGAGAGGAGGGAAACGGGCTAGAAGAAAAATGAGGGCCCTGGAAGAGACAGAATGGCATCTGGCCCTCACCTAATCTCTTGAGTTGGCTTTGAGCCCCTTTGGAGAAAGAGGTTAGAGACTTTGTGTGACTCTGGCATAAGCATAGCTGCACTGGGGTCAAAGTGACTAAGTGTGGCCCAGAGCTGGAGAGGAGGCCACTCTAATCAGAAGTGCTAGCAGATGCAAACTAGTATGTATAGGATGGATAAAGAGCAAGGTCCTACTGTACAGCACAGGGAACTATATTCAATATCCTGTGATAAACCATAATGGAAAAGAATATGAAAAGTATATATATATATATATGTATATGTCACTTTGCTGTACAGCAGAAATTAACACAACACTGTAAATCAACTATTCTTCAACAAAATTTAAAAATTTTAAAAATAAACAGCAATGCTCACCACTCCAAGAAGCAGTGGCTTTGGGAGCACCCAATGGTAGCACTCTCAGCAGAGGCACTGGCATCTCATGATTGGCAGCAGCAAAATCACTTTTGTAGGTAGTAGGCATGGACAAGGGGGCACCAGGGCAGCACAAAACAGATGTAATGTGGCAGCTAATAGGCTGATTCATGCATGGGCCTACATGAAGCACACCTTTGGAGATATCTAGTCAAGTTAATAGGCCCGTACCCATCTTAATTTTGGATAGAGAAAGGAAGGGTAGCCTTGTTTTACAATCACACACTAGTGTGTGACATGGCACATTTATTTAAGTGAGGGTCCATTTCAGTAGCCTGTGGCTTCTGCAGTAGCCTTCTAACTGGCCTCCCTGCCTCCAGACTCTCCTTCTGTAGGCTGCATGATATCGTCCCCAAATAACATTTCACCATATCATTTTCCTGTTCAAAACTCACTCTATTCCACAAAATAAGGTGTGACTGTGGGCAACATAAAATGTGATTCTAACTACTGAGGAGGGCTGGTAGGATGATCAGCCATCCCAGTTTTCCCAGGATTGTCCTGGTTTTAGCACTGAAAGTGCCAAGTGCTGGGAAACCCCTCAGCTCCAGGCAAACTGGAAAGGTCAGTCACCCTCGCAGACCATCAGCTTCGGTTTGGGATTGGTGTGTGAGGGTATATTTAAATTTTTTTATGATGTGCTCCAACAGAGAGAAGAGCCATTAACAGCTGCTATTTTTTACAGCAAGGAGCAATGAAATTTAGTTGCTTACTTCATATAGGCAGCTTGGTTGCTATGGGCAACAGTGGGTGGCAAACTTGATTGTTCATACCCATAAAATTGACAAACATTTCAGTGTTTGCTTCATACCTTTACATTTTAATATTTGCTGCCACAGGGCTGAGCCCCTTGAATTGTGAAATCACATAATACTTTAACATAATTATTTACTTTCCAGGATGTTATTACCAACAATTAGTTATCTTGTTTACAACAGAGATGATTTTTAGGACATCAATTTAATTTTAGGCTCATGAACTGTAAACTGTCCGTGGAGAGCATGTTGGAGCAACTACTGAATTCCTTGTGCACAGGCAGCATCTATCACATATCCACAGTTACAGTGAGTGCTCTGTATATCTTCTTGGGCTGAAGTTAAGACTCTGATATTATTTATTTATGTCGACTTCACGTTGTGCCATAAAGGATTTAAGGAGGCTTAAAAATACAATATAAAGCAAGAAATAAAGAAATGGAGATAAAGGGAAAATGCGGGTAGGAAAGTAAATTGGTGCCATGAGTAAGTTTAGTACTCAAAAAAAAAAATGCATGCCAAGAAGTTCCATTTCCTTGCAAAATTCTAAACATGGGTTACATGTCTGTTTCTGACCTACCTAATAGGCAATTCAAAGAGAAAAATCATGCTCTGTTATAAAATTCAATGTTCATTGGTAAAAACAAACCAATAGGGCTTCCCTGGTGGTGCAGTGGTTGAGAGTCCGCCTGCCGATGCAGGGGACACGGGTTCGTGCCCCGGTCCGGGAAGATCCCATGTGCCGCGGAGCAGCTGGGCCCGTGAGCCATGGCCGCTGAGCCTGCGCGTCCAGAGCCTGTGCTCTGTAATGGGAGAGGCCACAATAGTGAGAGGCCCACGTACCACAAAAAAAGAAAACAAAAAAACCCCAATAAATTAGAAAGAGCATAAACTTATTAACAGAGAAATGAGATATTTTTGTTACATGGTTTCCACATAAAGGGTACTATTTAAGGATAAATACCTATATCAATGGCCAACAATGTCACCTAAGACCTCTTGTGTAGGTGAAGAGGATTATCTGATTATTTAGAAGGAAAAATGTCTTATTTATCTAAAAAAAAGGAGAAATGGGCAGCTCTGGAAATTGCAAAATAATGATCTTAACCTTGATTCTTTGTTACTTCCTCCAGATATTTTTCTTATAATTGATTTATAAAACAGAAAAAGCATAACATAACAGATTTTAACCACCACAGCTTTGAGGTAAATCATGTAAATAATTTTATTTAATCTTACTTTGGTAAAACAATGGGCAAGAAATTGCTATCTATATGGCCCCCAAACATCCTGTTAAGCACAGTACACAATAAACTGTACTAATAAAAGCCATCATTTGCATAGGTCTTTATAATTTACAAAGACTTTTACACTTAATACTTCACTTGCTTTTTATGACATGTTTTTATATTACGACAATAACTGCAAACGAGAAACTAAAGTGAAGCAATTTCTCTAACTTGCAATGAGTGATTTCAGATTCAAACTTAGTTCTGACTCCAAAGACTATAATCACTCTATTGCCTCTGACTAATGAATAAATTAGCCACATAGTACAAAATAGAGAGATTCTTTACCAAGAACATCATGCAAGTTATAAAAAGTAATCCTGGCTGTGATATTGTGATACAGGTACACAAGATGTTACATGGGGGAAGACTGGGGGAAGGGTACATGGGACCTGTCTGTACTATCTCTTGCAAATGCAGGTGAATCTGCAATTACCTCAAAATAAAAAGGGTTTAAGACAGTAATCTTTCAACTACATTTGACAATGGTTTCTCCTTTGTGAGGTTATGAGTAAAAAAAATAAAACTTCTGGCCTCCAGTTTGAGCTTCATGCTTTAAGAGAAAGGCAGAATATGGTGAGATCAACAAGATTGGAAAACAGGGCTTTGTGAAAAAGAAAACACGAGAAATAGAGTAGGTATGAGTAAATTTTCTTCATCTAGAAAACAAATTCAAAGGAAACACATTCGAATTGAAGAAAAATAAGGAAATACTTTATAATAAACCTTATAGATCTCACATATATATGTACAAAATGCTCTTTCTCATAATGGCACCAAATACTTCCACAGTGTTAAGGAAAACTACCTTTGTTTTGGACAACGGGGATTCACCTGGTTGGAGGATATGAGCTCAACAAGTAGCCTCTTTTGGTACCTTTGCAGTTGCACAATGTGACCAGAGTCATATACAGGAGACCACATAGTGTTTGAATGCTGATTCTATCTCTTTCTGGTGGTGGAACTTCAGCAAATCATGTAACTTCTTTGGGTCTCTGTTTTCTTATTTTCAAATGGTGACAAAGAGATACTGCACTTTGTAAACCACAAAATATTAGAGAAGTACTAGCTATTATTACTACCTGCTAGTTCAGAGACTTCAAAAGTGACATATTTGATGAAAGTGTGAAAGATAACTTTAAGAATAAGAAGAGTGGGTTAACCAACTTTAAGAATAAGAAGAGTGGGATATGGGAGGCACTGAAAACCAACTCTTCAGAAAGGAAATAAGTCCATCCCTCACCCTTAGTCTACTAAAATGCTTGACATTCCACCACTGAAAATTCACTTTAATATGTGGTCAATACCCTAGGGCAAGTCTTAATTCTTCTTTACCATCGTATTCCCATATTGCATAATGCCTAACAGAGTAATCAATCAAAAATACTCAACATCTCTTAGAAAAGGGTCTATATCTCTCAAAATTCCAAGTTTAAATTCCAAAAGGACTGCAAAAGATAATACGCTGAGGTTTTGAGGAACTAAAGAGGCTACGTGTTGAGCCCATATCCTCCACTGACTTTTTATATGATCACCTACAGTAGTAGATACCCCTGTGCAATGGCCAGATTCCTACTCCAGGACTGAATCATTCTCCCAACCACTGAGAGTGTTGGTGGTCCACAGCTTTCAGCTAAGACCCTTTCCCAGACTTTCCCTTCCTAAAGAGAGCCAACTCACTCAAAATCATACCTCCTCCCTAGGGGTATAAAATTTCAGTTTTCTTGTCTTAATTAGGGTCAATTCTAAAGTTCCACCCTTGATCCAGAATTCTCTGTGGGATCAACTGAGGCCCCTGTTGCAACTTGTATTAGTCAATGTTCTCCAGAGAAATAAACCCAGTAAGAGATATATACACACATATATGACAATTTATTATAAAGAGTTGGCTCACATGATTATGGAAGCTAAGAAGTCCCTCAATCTGCCATTTTCAAGCTGGAGACCCAGGTAGGTCAGTGGTATACTTCAGTCTGAGTCTGAAGGCCTAAGAACCAGGGGAGCTGATGCTCTAAATCTCAGTCCAAGGGCAGGAGAAGACTGATGTCCCAGCTCAAACAGGCAGAAAACAAATTAATTCTCCCTTCTTCTGTCTTTTGTTCTATTCAGGTCTTCAGTAGATTGGATAAGGTCCACCCACATTGGGGAAGGCAATCTGCTTTACTGAGTCCACCAATTCAAATACTATCTCATCCAGAAACACTCTGACAGACACACTCAGAATAATGTTTAACCAAACATCTGGGCACCCCATGGCCCAGTAAAGTTGACATATAAAATCAACCAATACAAAACTGCACTGGAGTTCAACCTCTACTTAATCCTGCATCTTTCACTACCCCATAGCTGTTGATCCCTAGATTACTTCCCAATAAACTTTCTGCATGTGAATATCCTTCAAAGGCTCGGTTTCTTGGGAAAATTCACCTGTGTCACCTACTCCTCCTATAAATAAAGTTAACTCCAACACTTCAGTTTGACACATCCATTTTGATAAGTACTCTCAAGTATAAAACCATACTGGAGGGCTTCCCTGGTAGTGCAGCGGTTAAGAATCCGCCTGCCAGTGCAGGGAACACAGGTTCGAGCCCTGGTCCAGGAAGGTCCCACATGCAACGGAGCAACTAAGCCCGTGCGCCACAACTACTGAGCCTGCGCTCTGGAGCCCATGCTCCGCAACAAGAGAAGCCACTGCAATGAAGAGTAGCCCCCGCTTGCCACAACTAGAGAAAGCCCGCCTGCAGCAACAAAGACCCAACGCAGCCAAAAATAAATAAAAATAAAATTAAAAAAAAAAAAACCATACTGGAAAACCAGACCTGCCTTTTGTGCCATTAAGAACTTAATGACTATATGGAAAAGATGATCACTATTGTTATGCTTCTCTGAGAAGTCCTAGTTTTCATTAAATCTCTCAATTTTTTCACCTCATGACTCATATACACATGTTCAGAAGACACCCAAGTTCTGAAATTTCTTGCTGCCCTTTTTCAGCACAGTGTGAAAATGTAATTGCTGATCAATAAGAACTAAGGTTTATGGTATCTTTTTCACACTATCTGTTTGGGCCACGAGAGTATAACCGTGAAGCTGCCAGTATATATTCCAAGCAGCATTATTTGGACTTTGTAACTTTATACATTGAATAAGTGTTAAAATTGATTAGAGGAGGTAATTTTTATTACATTCTGAAGAAACTAAAGGAATGCTTTACTGAATGCAATTCATTTTGTTGATCTTAATCTGTATCAGGCATATATACAAATTATACTTCTTTAATTACATTTAAAATAATCAAAACATTTCTTTAAGTTAAATGGCACAATTTGGGAAGTATTTGATGTCATGGGACTACTGACTAGAGTACTTCATTATTTGTGTCATTTAAAGGCAGCATACTCAGGATTTACAAAATTTAGTTCATTCAATCAACAAACATCATTTGAGCCTATTTTGTGCATCCAAAAAAAAATATATGTGTGTCACTCTTAAGAATATGAAGAAAAGGAAAAGGATATTTACTTTTACGTTCAAAGCATTCCACCTGACAGTAGTTTGCTACACCTGTCAATCTGTTCAACTAAGTTTCTAACAGGAAGTAATTCTGAATCAGAGGAAAAATGAACAAACTAAACTTAGGGGACTCTCCATCTTTCATGATTTTTAAAATTCTTAATGAGAACCAAATTATTCACTCTGGAACTATATTCCCTCTCTAAAATTTTAGGAGCTGTCACTGAGACACTCCTTCAATCTCCTTAGAAGAATAAGGTAGGAAAAGATATTTTTAACTTCACAGCCCTGATTAAAATATTTTAACAGAATCAAGACTGGGTTCCAGCAGGGTAATTCAATGGTCTCCATGGTAAAAGAAATGTAGAGTTCTTTTTTAATAGCACAATACATTAAAAAATTTAAAATGTTCCTATATTTGATCTACTAGAAGATACAAACACTTTGGTTACACTTATTCATTGCCTTTTCCATCTCTCTGCACAAATAAAATCAAGGAAATAAGTATCTTTTGTACACACCATCATGAAAAAAATGAAGAAAGATTTCATTACCATAAAATATGAATAATTTTAATTCAACTGGACATTGATGCTGAAACTTAGCCCAATATTTAGTATAGAAATATGATTAGATGAGATAAAATGGATGAAAATGCTTGGTAAACTCAAAGATTTAGCAAAGGTACATGATCATTGCTAATCATCTATGTGACTGAATTTATGTGTCATCAAATAAGAATGTAAACTTTGGCTAGCACTGCAAAACCTGTCACATAAAACCCTGTGTACCCAGAACTAGAACAAAAAATTTCACAATTTGTATGGAAACACAAAAGACCCCGAATAGCCAAAACAATCTTGAGAAAGAAAAATGGAGCTGGAGGAATCAAGCTCCCTGGCTTCAGACTATACTACAAAGCTACAGTAATCAAGACAGTATGTCTACTGGCACAAAAACAGAAATATAGATCAATGGAACAGGATAGAAAGCCCAGACATCAACCCACGCACATATGGTCGCCTTATCTTTGATAAAGGAGGCAAGAATATACAATGGAGAAAAGACAGCCTCTTCAATAAGTGGTGCTGGGAAAACTGGACAGCTACATGTAAAAGAATGAAATTAGAACACTCCCTAACACCATACACAAAAATAAACTCAAAATGGATTAAAGACCTAAATGTATGGCCAGAAACTATCAAACTCTTAGAGGAAAACATAGGCAGAACACTCTATGACATAAATCACTGCAAGATCCTTTTTGACCTACCTCCTAGAGAAATGGAAATAAAAACAAAAATAAACAAATGGGACCTAATGAAACTTCAAAGCTTTTGCACAGCCAAGGAAACCATAATCAAGACCAAAAGACAACCCTCAGAATGGGAGAAAATATTTGCAAATGAAGCAACTGACAAAGGATTAATCTCCAAAATTTACAAGCAGCTCATGCAGCTCAATATCAAAAACACAAACAACCCAATCCAAAAATGGGCAGAAGACCTAAATAGACATTTCTCCAAAGAAGATATACAGATTGCCAACAAACACATGAAAGAATGCTCAACATCATTAATCATTAGAGAAATGCAAATCAGAACTACAATGCGATATCATCTCACACCAGTCAGAATGGCCATCACAAAAAAATCTACAAGCAACAAATGCTGGAGAGGGTGTGGAGAAAAGGGAACCCTGTTGCACTGTTGGTAGGAATGTAAATTGATAACAGCCACTATGGAGAACAGTATGGAGGTGCCTTAGAAAACTAAAAATAGAACTACCATATGACCCAGCAATCCCGCTACTGGGCATATACCCTGAGAAAACGATAATTCAAAGAGTCATGTTGGGCTTCCCTGGTGGTGCAGTGGTTGAGAGTCCGCCTGCCGATGCAGGGGACACGGGTTTGTGTCCCGGTCCGGGAAGATCCCACATGCTGCAGAGTGGCTAGGCCCGTGAGCCATGGCCGCTGAGCCTGCGCGTCCCAAGCCTGTGCTCCGCAACGGGAGAGGCCACAACAGTGAGAGGCCTGCGTACCGCAAAAAAAAAAAAAAAAGAGTCATGCACCACAATGTTCATTGCAGCTCTATTTACAATAGCCAGGACATGGAAGCAACCTAAGTGTCCATCGACAGATGAATGGTTAAAGAAGACGCGGCACATATATACAATGGAATATTACTCAGCCATAAAAAGAAACAAAATTGCGTTATTTGTAGTGAGGTGGATGGACCCAGAGTCTGTCATACAGTGTGAAGTAAGTCAAAAAGAGAAAAACAAATACCCTATGCTAACACATATATATGGAATCTAAAAAAAAAAAAAAAATGGTTCTGAAGAACCTAGGGGCAGGACAGGAATAAAGACGCACACCTACTAGAGAATGGACTTCAGGACACAGTGAGGGGGAAGGGTAAGCTGGGACAAAGTGAGAGAGTGGCATGGACATATATACTCTACCAAATGTAAAATAGATAGCTAGTGGGAAGCAGCCGCATAGCACAGGAAGATCAGCTCGGTGCCTTGTGACCACCAAAGGGTTGGAATAGGGAGGGTGGGAGGGAGGGAGGCAGACGCAAGAGGGAAGAGATATGGGGATATATGTATATGTATAGCTGATTCACTTTGTTATAAAGCAGAAACTAACACGCCATTGCAAAGCAATTATACTCCAGTAAAGATTTAAATAAAACCCTGTGCACCAGAATCTGAAAATGATTGATACTGACAAATTATAGGTCCTTCCTGAGTGGTCTTCAAAGAGTGACACATTTTCAAAACAAGTAGGAACAAGTCAGCTTTGGAGATGACAAAAACATATAACATGTACCATTAATTGCTGACATTTATATATAGTTAACACTGGATATCACTAATCATAGTAATTACTAACAGCAATTTGCATATCCAGAGCCCATAATGAAATTTTGCTAAATTCAGTTTTTTTGATTTTCAACCTTCATGTTAATGTCTCTTTCATTAACATGAAGTATAGTACAAGTCTTCCCAACATTTTTTATTACACACACAGAAGATAATAAAATTTGTACCAGGTCCCCCCCTGGCCACCGTGAGAAATGAGGGGATCAACATCTTGGCATACCTAAAACCATGGTGGGACATCAGCTTAATATGATTAGTTTTATAGAGATCATCCTTTCTATAGTTTATCTATAATCCACCAACCCATACCAAGCAAACAATGAGTCCTGAATATTTATAGTTAAGGTAAAATCTCATAAAAATTATTTTAAAGTTATTTCTATGTCTTTATTGAGTTAATTACCATGAATTATATACGACAAATGGTTCATGGTCTCGTCAGTCCTTGTTGTCTATGACAAAATACTGTCACTTTGTTGTTTTGTTGGGAAACACAGTGGCACTCCTGCCAGAAAATATGCGGAGCAGGAGTGACAAGGTGGTCAACACTTCGCCGCTGCAGAGTGAAGATATGCTGCTTAATGTAGAAAGAAACAGCTCTGCCTTCCCACAGTAGGTCCAAGAATGTGGGAGGAGTTCCTGTGGACCAGATGTGGACTATTCTGGTGAAACAGTCTGAAGTTGTTTTAAGTCCTACCCATCTTACTTCTACCCAGAAAGAAGGAGCAATGACACATCAACAAAGGTCTGAAGTAAGGGGCTCTCTGAGAACTAGCAATACAGAGCCAGAGGAGTCCATGAGGGAGGCTTGAAGTGCCCACAAAAGTGTGCAGGGTAAGGGCAGCTTTATATGTCTGCCAGGCCCAGAGAGCACATGTTTTAGATCAGTATCAGCCCATCAACAGTGATGCCATCAGCTAGAAATGCCTGGGGCACTCACCTGGGCCAGAACTACTTGTGCAGAGCTGCCACAGGCATTTCCTCCACTGAAGCCAGTGTTGCAGCTGGTCTGGCCCTAGTAGTTCTTATGATTGCAAGATGCACCTCAGCAACAACCATTAGGGAACTTTGAAAAAACAAGGTTTATTACACACAACCATTAGGGAACTTTGAAAAAACAAGGTTTATTACTCACAGGTCCTGGAGAGTACACAGCTTGCCTCGGGCATCATGGATAGAGATTGATAAAGAGAGACAGTGCAGACCTGGGGTTCTGGATTTATTGGGGTTGAGGGTGAGGTGCCTAGGGTTTCATAGGTTAACTCTTTATTGGTGAGCTTAAAACATAAAAGCAGGAATCAAAGCATGGGAAGGGAAAAGCAAGCAGCCAAATGGTCAGTTATCTAGGTCAACCA
Source organism: Globicephala melas (assembly GCF_963455315.2). Taxonomy (NCBI): domain Eukaryota; kingdom Metazoa; phylum Chordata; class Mammalia; order Artiodactyla; family Delphinidae; genus Globicephala; species Globicephala melas. The sequence continues at coordinate 117,620,224 of NC_083315.2, forward strand.
GAGGCGGAACTACATAGGTGGGCCAACCTAGCTCTTATAAGTATCTAGCTGTGTAGTTGGCATTGGGTTTATTTGAGATGGATGTCTTTGAAGTGGATCCACAATCAAAAGCTTACTGTCACGGGGAGGGGGAGGAGTAAGCTGGGACAAAGTAAGAGAGTAGCACTGACATATATGCACTCCCAAATGTAAAATAGCTAGCTAGTGGGAAGTAGCTGCATGCCACAAGGAGATCAGCTGCGTCCTTTGTGACCATCTAGAGGGGTGGGATAAAGAGGGTGGGTGGGAGACGCAAGAGGGAGGGGATATGGGGATATATGTATGCATATAGCTGATTCACTTTGTTACACAGCAGAAACTAACACAACACCGTAAAGCAATTATACTCCAATAAAGATGTTAAAAAAAAAGAAGCTTAATGTCAGACACATTACAATCAAAAAAGCTAACTGTTACACTTTTACACTACAGCACACTACCATTCTGTGCCATTGCCTGTTCAAGTAAAAATGTCCAGATCCTCCTTCTTCCTCCTCCCTTCCACACTACAAAACTAGCAAATGGATAAGGAATGATGACAAACTGAAATTATAGTGGAGTAATCACAGTTCAGGCACACAAAAATGGAGTTGAGTAGCCATTGAGGATCTGATCTCAGACAGTCTCTGCACCAATGAGAACTTGAACTTTACTGAACTGTACCAGACCCAAGGACAGCACCAGCCATATTCAGAAAACACCTGCCAGCTGCAACCTCTCAGCATCTCCCCTTGTAACTATGCAAATATTTCAGACCTCAACCAATCCTTACTTAACAAGCACCTTTACTTCTTGCCAGATCCAATTATAATCCTTAATAAACAACTCATTTAACTAACTGGAACCTTGCAGCTTTTTGCCTTTATAAGCCTCCCCCATTTTTTAGTTCAGCAGAACACAATTCAAGAGCTTCTCGAATCTGTCTCCCAGGCTACAGTCCTAACAAACCCCAAATAAACACCTTTTTATGTCAATCAGGTCTCCATTTCTGAAATTTTGGTTACCAGTATAGGAGAAAACAAAAAGTTTCTTGCCCTCTATCCTCAGCAGCTGTGTTAGTTCCTTCCTGGGGGAGAAGAAAATTTTGATATTAAATCACGCTAAAGAGTTTTGAGGATTGTTGGACACGGGGTATGTATTTTCTGAGTTGAGACTATCTAGAGCTTAATGTGACTCTAGGACTTTCTTTTACTTAAAGCCACCAGAAAAGTCCTGGGACCCACCCAGATTTCTTCCGTGGAGAGAGAAAAACCACTAGCACTGGATATATTTTAAAGGACCATGAAGGATAAAAAATTAACTTGTTTTGTACTTATTCATGTTATAGGCTATACTGAAATGTGCTTAAAACAGAGAATACCTATACATGTAAAACCTTTTCATGCTTGCTTTAAACTTTATGGAACTTCTCTGAGCTGCACACCAAAAATCTGGCCTTTTCAGACTGTTTTATAAGAGGGCTCTACATCTCAAAGTTGCCTGAGTATGTAATTGACCAAGTAGATTAAGAACCAAGAATGAAATCAAAGTCTACATGAGATAAGGGAAATTTTCAGGCAAATTCAAGACCTAACGTTAATTTTTTTGAAAAAAAAGAAAATGGATTTTATTTTGCCAAAGCACATATAAGCTAGAAAACAGAGTCACAGTTCTTATGAAAAATCAGATAATTACTCCAAGTTATCAAAAGTATGCCTAAAAATATTGAGAATTGAAAACATTCAGTTGTTTGCATGTTGATACTTCTAATCTTTTTAAACCTGCAGAATTTATTTTTTTTTAAATCATCCATAAGTTACAGGTGTCACGTAAAAAGTAATTTCAGTAAATATGCTAAAAAAACATAAAGCTTTCTGTTCATATTTTCAAAGGCCTTTCCATATAGACTTTATACAAGATGAATTATTGAAGTGTACCCTGGAATTTTCTAGGAGTAACCCCTTCCTCATATAAAATAACATTGACCAACTGGCTTATGAAAATGAGGATAATGAGCTAGTATGGAGAAAAAAAACAAAGAAGAGACAAAAGATAATAATTCAGACTTTTTCAAAGCAACCTTGTACTTTTTAAAAATTATTTTTTAATTGTGACAAAATAGACATAACATAAAATTTACCATTTTAACCATTTTTAAGTATACAATTCAGTGGCATTAATTACATTCACATTGTTGTGGAACAATCTCCACCATCCATTCACAGAACAGTTTCATCTTGCAAAACTGAAACTATGTACCCATGAGATAATATCTTCCCATTTCCCCCTCCCTCCACCCCTGGCAACCACCACTCCACCTTCTGTCTCTATGAATTTGACTACTCTAAGTATCTCATATGAGCAGAATCATACAGTATTTGCCTTTTGTACCTGGCTTATTTCACTTAGTATAATGTCCTCAAGGTTCATCCATGTCATAGCATGTGTCACAATTTCCTTCCTTTTTAAGACTGAATAATATTCCATTGTATGTATATGTCATACTTTGTTTATTCATTCATTCATTGGTGGACACTTGACTTGCTTCCATCTTTTGGTCACTGTAAGTAAAACTGCTTTGAACATGGGTATACAAATATCTCTTCAAGACCCTGCTTTCAATTCTTTTTGGTTTATACCCTGAAGTGGAATTACTGGATCTTACGGTAATTCTATTTTTAATTTTTGAGGAACCACCATACTGTTTTCCATAGCAGCTGCAATGTTTTACATTCCCACATCCTTTCTCCACACCCTCGCTAACACATCGTTTTCTGGTTTTTTGATAATAGCCATACTAATGGGTATGAAGTGGTATCTCAATGTTGTTTAATTTGCATTTCTTTAAGGATTATTGATGCTAGGCATCTTTCCATGTGCTTAGTGGCCATTTGTATATACTCTTTGGAAAAATGTCTATTTGAGTCCTTAGAGACAACTTTTACTTTATTCTTTGCTATACAAATGATATTATAAGAATATGTTTTTTTAAAAAGACCATATTTTTTGTGTTCTTGGCAAGCACCACATTTATCCAGCAGTACAAAACAGTTCAGATTTCAAATCCTTTTTTTTGGAGTAGCAGTGTATGTCACTTCTTACAAGGAAAAAATATCAACACAGCTACTTTGGAATCCCGTTAAGCTCTGTGCTTTTAGACTATGCAACCACACAGACAATTGGGGGATAGAAGACACCCTATCATGTCAAATGATACCGAGCTCCACTGTCCAGTGCAGTACCATCAACTTCGTATGGTTACTGAACACTTAAAATGTTCAGCAATCCAACCATCAAGGGCCTACTGTATAGCACAGGGAACTATACTCAATATTTTGTAATAATCCATAAGGGAAAAGAATGTGAAAAAGAATAGACGTGTGTGTGTGTGTGTGTGTGTGTGTGTGTGTGTGTGTGTAACTGAATCACTTTGCTATACACCTGAAACTAACACAACATTGTAAACCAACTATACCTCAATAAAAATAAGTAAAAAAATAATATAGTTAATTGTAACTGAGATGTGCTGTAAGTGTAAAATCTACATCAAATTTCAAAGATTTCGTATTTTTGAATAATATAAAATATAAATAATTTTTAAACTGATTATATGTTGAAATGATAATATATTGAGTTCAATAAAATATAATTAAATTAAGTTTCACCTGTTTCTTTTTACCTTTTTTAATGTAGCTATTGGAAATTTTTAAATTACATATGTGGCTCCCATTTATGGCTCACATTATATTTCTATTGGACCATGATGATCCAGAAAACTGTGGCTAAACAGACCATTTCCATGAATGTGAATACACAAGTAAATTTAAAGGTACAGAATTGAGAAAATATTCAAAATAATCCATATTGTTTTTCCAAAAAAGTTTTTCCATTACTAATACAAGTGTTGCCCCCCAAATTATCTATGTGATTAACTTAGTTCTATATGAAGTTTTTTTAACATAATCACTGATTCCTGAATTTACGTATGCCTTATAAGGATTTCTACGCCTATTCAGAAATAAATTGCTAGAGCTCTTTTGGGTATACAGCCCAGGCAAGGAATAACAATTTTTTAAAGAACACATATAACTGGTAAAGAAATAGTATCCAAAACATCTAAAGAACTTCTTCCAACCAATAAGAAAAAACTGAAAATGAAACTAGCTATACACAGAAGAGGAAACCTGCATCACATCCTGCATTACATTTCTCCATGGCACTTATCACCCCCTGCTATAATACACATTTGTTTGTATAGTGTCTGTCTCTTCCCCACTGGAATGAAAGCTTCATGAGAGAAAGGACTTTTTTATTATACGTCACCAGGGCTAAAACACAGAATTCCCATGGCAATATCCCAACTCAACAAGTAGTTGCTAAAAAAATAAATGCCAGCCAAAAGAAAGTTGACAAAATGTGGGGAAAGAACTCCCTGTATCTCAGACACTGCTGGTGGGAGTATAAATTGCTATTACTTCTTTCAAATGCAAGTGGACAATAATATCTACTAAAACTGGAGATGCATATACCCTAGGACACAAGAGTTACACTTCTAGAAGTGTACCCTAAAGGACTGTACTACAGGAGAGGAGACGTATACTACAATATTACAGCATTGTCTATAATAGCAAAAACATAGGAAAAAACTGTACTGCCTATCAATAAAAAATGCACAAACATATAGTTTATTCATACAACAGGATATTATGCAACACTTAAATGAGTTAGAGCCACATATATCAATATATATAATGCTTGAAAACATAAGAATGAGAGAAAATAGCTGTAGAATGATCGATTTAATATGATACCATTAACATATAGCTCTATAAACAAAAAACAGTTATCTATTGGTAATAGATACATATAAAAACATGGGTGAATGGTGCACAGCAACTTCAGGCTGGTGAATGAGACAAAGGAATGGACATGGGCACAAAGAGGGCTAAGAGGATTTATTTCTTTAAAGATAATTAAACAATCTGAGGAAAATCAGACGTGTTAAATTTATGTTACAAAACATGGGCATTACATTATTCTCTGTATTGCTTGAAATATTTTCTATTTATTATTACAAAATCAGATTTAAATCAGTGGGTTCCCTTTCTCCTTGTAAGATGTAATAGCAAGTTACTGTTAAGAAATAAAAATAACTACAACTTACACTATTTCAATCAGAGACTGGTAATACATTTTCTTTCAGCCTATTATCTCAGAAATGCTATGAAATCTCCAAACCCAGTTTTAACAAGATTTGTTTTCAAGATATATTTTGCAAACAACAATCAACTTTTGATTTGAGGTTTCTCCAAACTTTCTTCTTACTCAGTATCTATTGTCTATTAGATACTTCTGTCACAATTTTCTTTTTTTTCCACTGTTTTCTCCAATAATAAGATCTTTCTATGAGCTCTGTAGAGCTGAAAATAAATATATTCCTGAATTAATACTCTCTGGCCCGGGTTTCTAATTAAGCCACACTACTCCGGTGTGGTTTTGTTTATAATTAAAGAAGTAGGATCTTATTGACAAAGCCTCTTCCTAACCCCATCAAAACACACCACATAACACACACACACACACACACACACACACACATTAAAATGAAAAGGCCATGGTAGGTAGGACATTGTGAAAGCTTTCAAAATAACTATAAATGGTCGTGCATGCTGGTACCAGTAGACTTCATACCTCTTTGCTTTGTTTTGCAATAGCACCTTTCACCGAGAAATCTGAAATTCTCTGAGCATTTACATCTCAACTCACCAATGCACACTGGTTTTGCCAGCACTCACATTTCCTACTCAGCTGGAATATTCTGAACCCAAGGCAATGTTTTCAAGTTTAGATATAAATGATTGAATTATGAAAATTTTTCATTATCTGCATTTTAAAATCTGTAGTATGTCAAATAAGTAGTTGGATTTTATAATCAGCTGTTGATTTAACTATCTTGCCAGTTGTGTTGTCATCATGATGTTCTTCCAGATCCTTCAGCAATGGTCCACCAAATCTTAATACAGAGTACATTTCTAACATGTGAACAAAGAGAAACCTTATCTAAAGATTCCTACTGTCCCATAAATCAGGAAATAATAAATGCAGAGCCCTTTCATGTATGAGGCTGATTTCCTAACAAACATTCAGGGAAGGTAGGTGAGCTACTTTAATTATTCAGGAAATTCCTTTTTTAAGTGTGATTGCTATGTTTGAAATATCTTTAAAAAATGATTTGTAGATCTGGATATTCCAAATACAATGTTTTGTGTAAACATATTAATTTTCAGTTTGTGAATTAACCAGGCTGATTTTTTAATTCTGGTCTACATATCTTGAGTGAACAGTGAGAACCTCGCTGTCTGCATGCAGTGCTGTCACTGGGAAGAAATCAGTCATCATGAATATTCACTGAACACCACTGAGTGCTGCCCTAGACTGAGATGGAGAAAGCAAAAGAAAAACTGTCCATCAAATCAGAAGAAAAGCCCTCTCAGTGATTTGTGAAAAAGACAGCTGTTGAATCTGATACACTATAAGATTTTATCTCTTTTATGTCAACCCATTAATAACTTTTTTCCTCTGGAATACTCTGATTTTATTTTTCCTTTATTAATACAAAATTTAAATACTAGTGATCCATTACAGATGCCTGCCTTACATAGGAGTACTGAAAATATTCAGATATTTAAATTGGTTGATCCAATTTAGACAATATGAAAGAGTCGCTACCTGGCTGCTTATTCAATAGCCCTGTCTGCTACCTTCCCATCTTTCTTCTAATTAGGCTGTATTGCCCAATCTGCCTTGAACTCCATTTTGAGTATTTAGCCAATATCCTTGAAGTTTTTTCAACGTTATCAAGTGTGGAAACTAGAAAATATTAGGACAGGATCTATCTCTCTCTACTTTTGTCTTTATACATATGGAGCACTTACTTTGTGCTATTCTATGTATGTAGTGTCTTACAAATAGTCTCATTTAAAGAATACAGAGTCATCATACAGCAGATACATTAAGGTCTCTGTTTTACAGATGAAGAAACTGAGGTTCAGAGAGGATCTGGCCAAAGTCACTCAACTGGTGAGTGGCAGACACCGCATGTGAACCATGCCAGACTCCAAATCTTGTACTTGAAAAGCACGTGCTCCCCTGCTCTACAGAGGGCGTGCATTTTACCATGCCATTCTACCAGCCCTTGCATTCCCACCTGCTTGGAGCCTTCCTCCACACTTCAGTCAGATATAATTTCCTTGCTATTCTTTAGAACGAAGTGGAATTACTGGCCCAAAGGATTCAGGTTGGCTCTATGGACATTCTCCAGTTGACTAAATCATAACTGACCCTGCTGAGTGACATGAGTGATTCAGAAGATAATTCTTTTCATGCTCCACTGGGAAGTGAGTGGTTAAAAATAGCACAAAAATGAGGAAAACAAGGGATGAGTGAACATGAAGTACATCCATTAAAATTATATGAAAAGATAAACTGGAGAGCCAAATATCATTATTATTATGAAGAACTATTTAATACTGCATCTGACCACAGTTAGAAAAACTGCCTCAATACAAGTGCCTTGGCTGAGATGTCATGGTAAAAAAACTATTTAAAACTCTTTCCTAATAAAATTTTTAAGATGGGAAATAAATGTTAGAACAAAGAGAATAGAACTTCAAAGTAGAAAAAATATCTAACTGCATAAAACGAACATAATGCCAAATACTATCCTTATTCAAACTTACCTTTCATTTGTCTTACTTACGTAACACCTTCAAAACATAATAAAAGCTCAGCCACAAAATCAACTTAGAAAGCAGACATACCGGCCTAACTGTACAGATTGATTTAATAGCAAAACACTTTCCTGTAAAGACATTTACGTGCTATCTGGAAGAACTTTCAAGCTCTTCATTTTATATTTTACTAGAGATTAATTTATTATAGGGAAAAGATTCAATCTTTCCTCTTATTCTCAGCAAGAAGCGTCAGCCACATGATTTGAAAAAAAAGGTAAACTTATTTGGCGTGATCAAACAGGAAATCAGCATCTGTCGTTTCAGCTGGATCTCCCAGCTTGCAGTATCCACCTTCTGTATTTACCTCCTTCTGCTCCTCCTCTTTTTGAGCTGTTTTTGCTGCCCCGCTAAGATCTCTGGCCCATAATTTTGCTGTAACGACTACTATATTGGGAACCTAACTTTTCTGCATATGTCTGTATAAATATATATATATAAATATATGTGTGTGTATATAATTCCCAGCTTTATTGAGATACAATTCACATAAAACATTGTGTAAGTTTAAGGTGCATGATATGATACTTATATATTGTGAAATGATAAACTAAAAAGCTTCTTATATACTTTTTTGGTTTGGGCATTTATTGTCTAATTCTCAAACTAGAACACCAATTCCTATAGGAAAGGGGCTGTTTCTTTCCTGTCTACTTTGGTATTTTCAGAGCCTGGCACAATATCAGTGATTAAAAAACAATTGCTAACTGGCTGGCTGAGTATTGTAAGAGATCCAAATGACTTAGATGCAGAACCCAATTTTAAGTCATCAAAAGTCCATGACAGGGCTTCCCTGGTGGCGCAGTGGTTGAGAATCCACCTGCTGATGCAGGGGACGCGGGTTCGTGCCCCGGTCCGGGAGGATCCCGCATGCCGCGGAGCGGCTGGGCCCGTGGGCCATGGCCGCTGGGACTGCGCGTCCGGAGCCTGTGCTCCACAACGGGAGAGGCCACAACAGTGAGAGGCCCGCATACAGCAAAAAAAAAAAAAGAATCAGTGGTAGATTACATGACACAAAGGAATGGATTCACAAACTGAAAAACAGAGTAGTGGAAATCACTCAAACTGAACATAAACAAGAAAAAATAATTTTTGAAATAAGAACACCTTGAGAGACCTTTCGGACAACATCAAGCGTACTAACATTCACATTATAGGGGTCCCAGAATTTGGAGAGAGAAAAGGGCAGAGAAGATATTTGAAGACATAATAGTTGAAAACTTCCCTAACCTGGGAAAGGAAACAGATATTGAGGTCCAGGAAGCACAGAGAGTCCCAAACAGATCAACCCAAAGAGGTCTAAACCAAGAAACAGTGTAACTACAATGGCAAAAATTAAAGATAAAGAGAGAATCTTAAAAGAAGCAAGGGAAAGCAACTAGTTACATACAAGGGAACTCACACTAGACTGTTAGCTGACTTTTCACCAGAAAATTTGCAGGCCAGAAAAGAGTGGCATGATATATTTAAAGTAATGAAAGGAAAATATCTACAACCAAGAATATCTTACCGAGCAAGGCTATCATTCAGATTTGAAGGAAAGAGAAAGAGTTTTACAGACAAGCAAAAGCTAAAAGAGTTCAGCACCACTAAAGAGACTTTACAAGAAGTGTTAAAGAGAATTCTCTAAATAGAAAAGAAAAAGCCACAACCAGAAATATGAAAATTACTAAAAAAAAAAACTTATTGGTAAAGGCAAATATTCAGTAAGGGTAGTAAATCAACCACTTATAAAGCTAGTAGGAAGGTTAAAAGAAAAGTAGTAAAATCATCTATTCACAGTAAGTAGTTAAGGGATACACAAAACAAAAATGTGTAAAGTATGAGGTCAAAAGCATTAAACCTGGGGGGTAGTGAAAATGCAGAGTTGTTAGAATTGTTCAAACTTAAGAAATCATCAACTAAAAATAATCATATATAAATAGGCTGGCATATATAAACCTCATGATAACCACAAACCAAAAATCTATAAAAATACACAAACAAAAAGAATAAAGAAATCCAAGTCTAACACTAAAGATGGTCATCAAACTACAAGGGAAGGATGAAAAAGAAGAAGAAAGGAACAAAAATAACTATGAAAACAACCAGAAAACAACAAAATGGCATTAAGTACATAGTTAAAAATACTTAATTTAAATGTAAATGGACTACATGCTCCAATCAAAACACAAAGAGCAGATGACTGGATACAGAAACAAGACACATATATATGCTGCCTACAGGAGACCCACTTCAGATCTAAAGAAACACACAGACTGAAAGTGAGGGGATGAAAAAAGATATTCCGTGCAAATGGAAACAGAAAGCTGGGATAGCATTACTTATATTAGACAAAATAGACTTTAAAACAAAGACTGTAACAAGAAACAAAGAAGGACATTACATAATGATCAAAGGATCAATCCACAAAGAAGATCTAACAATTGTAAATATATATGCATCCAACATAGGAGCACCTATTTACCTACAGCAAATATTAATAGACATAAAGGGAGAAATTGACAGTAACACAATAATAGTAGGGGACTTTAAGACTCCACTTAAAAAGAAAAAAGACTCCACTTATCAATGGATAGATCACCCAGACAGAAAATCAGTAAGGGAACACCAGCTTTAAATGACACATTAGACTAGAGGGACTTAATAGATACATATAGAACATTTCATCCAAAAGCATCAGAATACACATTCTTTCCAAGTGCATATGGAAATTCACCAAGATAGATCATGTGCTAGATCACAAAACAAGCCTTGGTAAATTTAAGAAAACTGAAATCATCTGAAACTGAATCAAACTGAAATCAAACTGAAAGCATCTTCTCCAACCACAACACTGTGAGATTGGAAATCAACTACAAGAAAAAAACTGTAAAAAAACACAAACATGCAGAAACTACACAATATGCTACTAAACAACGAAAAGTATCACTGAAGAAATCAAATAGGAAATCAAAAAATACCTGGAGACAAATGAAAACCAAAATACAATGATCCAAAATCTACAGGATACCGTAAAAGCAGTTCTAAGAGGGAAGTTTATAGCAATAAAAGCCTATCTCAGGAAACAAGAAAAATCTCAAATATACAACCTAATCTTACATGTAGAGCTAGAAAGGAGCTAGAAAAAGAACAAACAAAACCCAAGGTTAGTAGAAGAAAAAATAATAAAGATCAGAGCAGAAATAAATGAAATAGAGACTAAAAAAATAGGAAATATCAATGACACTAAGAGCTGGTTCTTTGAAAAGATAAACAAAATTGATAAACCTTTACCCAGACTCATCATGAAAAAAAAGAAAGAGGCCCCAAATCAATAAAATTAGAAATGAAAAAGGAGAAGTTACAACCAACACCACAGAAACACAAAGGATCATAAGAAATTACTAAGAATAAATATACTCCCATAAAATGGACAACCTAGAAGATACACACAAATTCCTAGAAATGTACAATCTCCCAAGACTGAACCAGGAAGAAATCAAAAATATGTACAGACCAATTACCAGTAATAAAACTGAGTCAATAATAAAATCACTCCCAACAAACAAAAGTCCAGAACAAGATGGCTTCACAGGTGAGTTCTAACAAACATTTAGAGAAGAGTTAACCCCTATGCTCTCAAACTAGTCCAAAAAATTACAGAGGAAGGAACACTTCTGAACTCATTTTATGAGGCCAGCATTACTGTGATACCAAAACCAGACAAAGATACAACAAAAAAAGAAAATTACAGGCCAATATCCCTGATGAATATAGATGCAAAAATCCTCAACAAAAGATTAGCAAACCGAATTCAACCATACACTAAAAGTGTGGGATTTATCCCAGGGATGCAAGGTGGTTCAAAATCTGCAAATCAATCAATTAACACACCACATTAACTGAAAAAAATCATCTGATCATCTCAATAGATACAGAAAAAGCTTCTGACAAAATTCAACATATGTTTATGATAAAAACTCTCAGCAAAGTGGGTATAGAGAGAACATACCTCAACATAATAAAGTCCACATATGACAAACCCACAGCTAATATCATACTCAATGGTGAAGGACTTAAAGCATTTCCTCTAATATCAGGAACAAGACAAGAGTGCCCATTCTTGCCACTTTTATTCAGTATAGTATTGGATGTCCTAGCCACAGCAATCAAATAAGAAAAGAAATAAAAGACATCCAAATTGGAAAGGAAGAAGTAAAACTGTCACTGTTTGCAGATGACATGAAACTTTATATAGAAAATCCTAAAGACAAGACCAAAAAACTATTAGAATTAACCAAAGAATTCAGTAAAGTTGCAAGATACATAATTAATACATAAAAATATGTTGCATTTCTAACAATGAACTATCAGAAAAAGAAATTAAGGAAAAAAATACCATTTATAGTTTTATCCAAAAGAATAAAATACCTTGGAATAAATCTAACCAAGGAGGCAAAAGACCTGTACTCAGAAAACTATAAGACATTGACAGAGAAATTGAAGATGACACAAACAAACGGAAAAATATACCACACTCATTGATTGGAAGAGTTAATACTGTTAAAATGACTGTACTACCCAAGGCAATCTACAGATTCAATGCATTTTTTATCAAAATACTAATGGCACTTTTCAAAATTATATACCATAACTAGAACAAATAATTCTAAAACTTGTATGGAAAAACAAAATATCCTGAATAGCTAAAACAATCTTGAGAAATAAGAACAAAGTTGGAGGTATTCACTAATTTCAAACTATATCACTAAGCTACGTTAATCAAAACGGTATGGTACTGGCAAAAAAACAGACAGATCAATGGACCAGACTACAGAACCCAGAAATAAACCCACATTTATATGGTCGATTAAATGTACATGAAAGGAAGAATATACAATGGGGAAAAGTCAGTCTCTTTAATAAATGGTGCTGGGAAAACTGGACAGCTACATGAAAAAGAATCAAACTGGACTACTTTCTCACACCATATTAAAAAAAAAACTCTCAAAATGGATTAAACACTTAAATTTAAAACATAAAACCATAAAATTCCTAGAAGAAACCATAGGCAATACACTCTTTGACACTGGCCTTAGTAATTTTTTTTTTTTGCATATGTTTCCTCAGGCAAGGGAAACAAAAGAAAAAAGAAGAAGATAGGACTATATCAAACTAAAAATCTTTGCACAGTGAGGGAAACTATCAACAAAATGAAAAGGCTGCCAACTGAATGGACAAGATATTGACAAACTATATATCTGATAAGGAGTTACTATCTAAAATATGTAAAGAACTCATATAATTCAATGTCAAAAAACAAACACCCATTTTAAAAATGGGCAGAGAACCTGAATAGACATTTTTCCAAAGAAGACATACATATAACCAATAGACATGTGAAAAGATGCTCAACATCACTAATCATCCGGGAAATGCAAATCAAGACCATGATGAGATCCCCTGACATCTGTCAGAATGGTGAATGGCTATTATCAAAAGACAACAAATATCAAGTGTTGGTGAGAATGTGGAGAAAAGAGAGCCCTATTATACTGTTGATGGGAATGTCAATTGATGCCACCACTATGGAAAACAGTAATGGAGGGTCTTCAAAAAAACAAAAATAGAACTAACATATGATCCAGCAAATTTTGCTCTGGGTATTTTTCTGAGGAAAACAAAAACACTAATTTGAAAAGATATATGCATCTCTATATTCAGTGCAGCATTATTTACAACAGCCAAGATATGGAAGCAACCTAAGTGTTCATCAATAAATGGATAAAGATATGATTTATATGTGTGTGTGTGTATAATAGAATATTACTCAGCCATAAAAAAGAATGAAATCTTGCCATTTGTGACAACACGGATGGATCTAGAGGGTATTATGATAAGTGAAGTAAGTCAGACAAAGACAAATACCATATGATTTCATTTACATGTGGAATCAAAAAAATTGAACAAAAATAACAAAACAGACTCATAGATACAGATAACAAATAGGTAGTTACCAGAGGGGAAAGGGGTGAGGATGAGTGAAATAGTTGAAGGAGATTAAGAGGTACACACTTCCAGTTACAAAATAAATGAGTCATAGGTATGAAATCTACAGCATGGGGAATTTGGTCTACGATATTTTAATATACTTGTATGGTGACAGATGGTAACTAGACATATCAAGATGATCATTTTGTAATCTACAGCCATACTGAATCACTGTGTTATGCACCTGGAATTAACATAGTATGCAGGTCAATTATACCTCAGTTGAAAAAACAATATGTAGACACTTGGAGAAAATGCTTCAAAATGCTAATGATGGTTTTCACTAGGGGATGGGGATTATGGGTGATTGTTCATTTTTACTGGATACTTTTATGTATTTCTAGTTGTCTGCAATGAGTATGTGTTGCTTGTAAAATTAGAAAGAAAACAATAACTATCATTAAAAAAATTTTTTAAGAAATTTAAAATAATAAATAAACTAATAAATCAACCTAATGGGGGAAAAAACAGAACACTACCAGACTTTTCAACAGCAATAGAAGCTATCGATAGAAGACAATGGAGTGCTACCTTTCAATATGACATGAAATTGTGCTCAGTTAAGGAATTCTATACCCAACCAAAGTATCAAGGATGAGAATGAATAAGACACTTTCAAATACTATGTAAGTTTTCAAAAATATATTACCTGCTATGCATCATTCTCTGAAAGCTACAGGAGACTGTCCTCTCCTAGAATGAATTATTTATTATACTCTTTTAGTATCCTTTTGATGCCTAAAATATCTGCAGTGATAGCCTGCTCTTTCATTCTTTATATTGATAAATTTGTGTTTTTCCTCTTTTTTTTCTTGATGGCTTTTGCTATAGGTATATCTATTTAAATAATCTTTCCAAAGAACCAACTTTTGATTTCATTCATTTTATTTTATTCTTTATTTTTTTATTTCTACTTACTTCAGGTTTCACTTTCTCTTCTTTTGTAGCTTAATAAGATAGAAACTTTTCTTCTCTAATATAAACACTTAAAGCCATAAATTTCCCTTTAGGCAATTTTTAGCCACAATTCACAAATTCTGATATATTTTCATAATTGTTCATTTAAAAATGTTTTCTAATTCCTCCTGTGATTTATTCTTTGATTTATGGGTTACTTAGAAGAGTGTTATTTAATTTTAAAACAATGGGGGATTTCCCAGATACCTTATTGCTATTGATTTCTAATTTAATCTGTCATGATGAGAAAACATACTCTGTAAAGTTTAAATCTTTTGAAATTTATTGAGACTTATTTTATGGTCCAGCACATGGTTAATCCTGATGACTGTTCCATGTGCATTTGAGAAGAATAAATATTCTTCTATTGTTGGGTGCAGTATCCTATGTCAATGAGGTCATGTTGGTTAATAATGTTTTTCAGATCTTCTGTATTCTTGCTCATTTTTTGTCTAGGTGGTCTATCAGCTACAAAAAGAGCATTATCAAAAATCTTCAACTATGAGTTTGGATTTTGTCTGTGTTTCTGCCTGTGTTTACCTGCTCCCCCATGCCTTCAAATAGTTGTTTTTCATATTTTGTACAGAGTTTATCATTGTTACTGCAGGAGAATTAGTCTGATATAAGCTGCACCGTCATTACCAGAAACAGTAACCTAAGATCCCAGGATAATTTTGAGAAAAATATTCATATTCTAAACTTTGACTCAGATTTCCAATTTTTACCTGCCCCCTCCCCCAGTCACATCACAAAAGGATCTAATACTGAGATACATCATTTCCATTAATGGACTTTAAGAACTACTTACTTTGCATTTTATCTCTGTAAACAAGTATTATATTTCTCTTTAATAAACACACCTTAAAAGCTTTCCTGAAAATAGATGAATATAAGACCAGAGGAAAACTTTCTAATTCCACTCTACTACTTAATTTTCCCCTCTTCTCTCTAAAAGGGAAAAGGGAGCAATTGTGAGAGCACATAAACACACAGAAGACCCTGTCCATTTATGGGATATTTTCTAGAAATCCTGGGAAACAGAAAATTCATAACCATGAGAGCAACTGGTGATGACCAAACTAGAAAGCGATAGAAGAGATTGATGTCTGGTAATCAGTATTGAAAAGGCAGTACTGAGATTTAAAGGGGGAGTTCTAGAGAGAAATGAGAACTGCCTGCTAGGATTCATGTGCTCCTGCTGCACAGTACAAAAATTCAAAACCATGAATCTCAAAAATCCCATATCGTAAGTTATATCACCACTATAAAGTGCAATTTTGTAGAAACATCTATTTTATGTGACAGTATCCTTAAAGCTCATAAAATATTTCAGTTGTGGGCAGACTTTTTTTTGAAAATTGAAACTAACTTCCTAACTCTGAGCTACCTTCTGGTAGGAATGGAAGTAAAACATCTCCTAACTGTAGGACAAAAACATCTGCCCTACCCTTATCTCCATGAAAAGCTTTCTTCCTAGCCAAGAGCTCTTCACAGGAACACACTGAAAGGTGTGAGCTCTTCAAGTCCAGCACATTTCACCACACCATATCCACTCTGCAATGGTCCAGAGGAAAGATCAAAGAAGTTAGGAGATGAGAAAATCTAACCTGAAGGAAGAAAAGACACTAACTACTTTCATGGGCTTAATGAGAAAGTGAAAAGGAAGAGGACAAAGCATGGTTCAATACAGGACACAGGAATTCAGAAGCTCTGGGCTCCAATATTAACTCTGCTATTATCACAGCATGTGATCACTCATCATCGTTTAAATTTTTCACCAATTAATTAATGACACACACACAGAAGATACGAAACACAGGCCATGAAAATGACTGCAGATATTTCCCATATTAAATGCCTAGCAGGTCCTGATACAACCCCTCCATTCTTTCTGTGACTACTGAAAACCTTGAACTTTCATACTTTTCCCAAAAACTAAGACTGACAATCTTCTCAAAAAGACCTCCCTTAACCACAACCACCACTACCCATGTCTTTATCTCTCATCCTGTGTTATTTGCTTCATACCACTTATCATTGTCTAAAATTATATTATACATATTTTTCTCTCTGTTTATTACCTAGACTATAAACTCCATTAGGGACAGCATTTTGTTTTGTCCCCCGTCACATCCCCAACATTTGGAAGCCATACCTAGCCTAGCCATTTAGGGACTAAATAAATATTGACTGAATAAATGAGTAAGTCCAATGCTGGAGTCCAGAAGGAATTTGTACTGAAGCAGACTGAACCAAGTTCAGTATTTCTGAAACTGGAGAATTGAGGTTTTGAATTACTTCAAAGTCACTACAAGTACAATAACACTGACAAGAGAAGTCTTAAAGACCCTAGAATGTGACAATTCTATAATAATCCACCCCACTCCTGGTACTGTATGTTGCTGAATGACTTCTGTGGGCTAACTTCAGTATTTTTGCAACTGTTTTGGTTGTCTACAGCCTACTCACATGGTTAAACTTAAGGGTTCTTACACTGGGCACTTAAAATGAAAGGGAGGTTCCATAGACTGGGTATACGGACAAAAGGAAAATATAGAAATATCACCAATTGACCCATTATACAAATCCCACTCTGGGTCTCAGAATAGTAGACCACTATGGCTCCAGACACATCTCCCCTCCTGCATCATGGCTTGGCTGCTTGGGTTCCCATCTTTCCCATTACAGGTAGGGACATTACAACATCATCCTAATGAACAGCTATAATACCAAGAACAGAAGTCCCATGCTGTGAACAGGACACACACACACGTACCTGCACACGTGCACACACGCACATACTCTGGTCCATTAGAACAAAACTAGCTTCTCACTGATCCCTCTATCTCAGGGCTTATTTATTCCTAAGCCACAGACAGAGGATAAAGTATTTACTATCTTCTAATAACTCAACTACTTTATTTAGCTGAAGGAAATAAATTCAATAAGTCAGATTATTTGTGTATACAGGTCCTGTTGAATTATTCGTTATTTTAAACCAAAGTACATTTACTACCCAAATTCTGAATATTAGTATTGCCTTCATTTACTTTCACTTTTTTCTTAAATAAAAAGGAAAAGACAAAACCCAATGCCCAACAGAAGACCTAAATAGACATTTCTCCAAAGAAGACATACAGGTGGTGGCCAACAGGCAAATGAAAAGATGCTAAACATCACTAATTATTAGCGAAATGCAAATCAAAACTACAATGAGGTATCAACTCACCTCAGAATGGCCATCATCAAAACGCCTGTAAATAATAAATGCTAGAGAGGGTGTGGAGAAAAGGGAACCCTCGTACACTGTTGATGGGAATGTAAATGGTGTAGCCACAATGGAGACCAGTATGGAGGTTCCTTATAAAACGAAAAATAGAGTTAACATAAGATCCAGCAATCCCATTCCTCGGCATATATCCAGGAAAGACTAAAACTCTAATTTGAAAAGATACATGCACCCCAATGTTCACAGCAGCACGATTTACAATAGCCAAGAAAGGGAAACAACCTAAATGCCTGTCGACAGATGAACAGATAAAGAAGATGTGGTTTATATATACAATGGTATATTACTCAGCCATAAAAAAAAGAATGAAATAATGACATTTGCAGCAACATGGATGGACCTAGAGATTATCATATTAAGTGAAATAAGTCAGAGAAAGACAAATATCATATGATATCACTTACATGTGGAATCTAAAAAAGTGATACAAATGAACTTATTTACAAAGCAGAAATAGACTCACAGACATAGAAAACAAACTTATGGTTACCAAAGGGAAAGGCAGGGGAGGGATAAATTGGGAGTTTGGGATTAACAGATAAACACTACTATATATAAAGTATATAAAATAGACAAACAACAAGGACCTACTGTATAGCACAGGGAACTATATTCAATATCTTGTAATAATCTATAATGGAAAAGAATCTGAAAAAGAATATATATATACACACATATAAATACATAAATATATATATATGTAACAATCACTTTGCTGTACACCTGAAACTAACACAACACTGTAAATCAAGTCTACTTCAATTTTTTTAAAAAAGCCCAAGAATAGATAACATAATAAAACTTTTTTAAAATTTTGCCTACTGTTATTATATGGCAAACAGCAGTACAGATGTACTGACATGAATAGAATCTGTCCCTGGGGACTTCCCTGGTGGTCCAGTGGTTGGGAATCCACCTTCCAATGCAAGGGACGCGGGTTTGATCCCTGGTGGGGGAACTAAGATTCCACATGCCGCAGGGCAACTAAGCATGCCTCAACTAGAGAGGAGCCTGCACGCTGCAACTAGAGAGAAGCCCACGCACCACAACTAGAGAGGAGCCCACATGCCACAACGAAAGATCCCACGTGCCACACTAAGGCCCAACACAGCCAAAAATAAAATAAGATAAATAAATTTTTTTAAAAGTAGAATCTGTACCTTAGAAGTAGTATGTTTATTTTGCCAGCAACAGTGTAGTTTCAGCAAAAAAGTATAAATCACATTAAATTAATTTTAATGTATTGTTTTTTCTGAGAAAGACCTGTATATAATTTGCTAATTTATTTTGATTTTACAGCGATGTAAGAGTTATTACAATACAAGCTTATCCCGAGTTTTAGGCTTATACATTTGAGAAACATTATCATAAAAATTCTTTTAAGTCAATGTTGGGGACCCATGAGAAATCAGTCCTTTAAAGGGGGCTTGTAAATGACTAAAGTTTGAGAAACACTGAGACAAAAATGAAACAATTATTGCATAACCCCTTTTTTCCTCATGAAACATAAACTCCCTCCTACCAGAAAGAAAATTGAAAAGTATCCCTTTACTCACAGACCATCATATAAACTAAAGAAATGGACAACTAACTCTAGACAAAATTGCTGATTTTTGAAGCAGTAAAGTCCTACTGAACTACCCACATATCCTTAACCCCCACTATACCTCCATCCTCACCCCATTTTTAGAGGGGTCTAAAAATGGCTCATTGCTCTAAAATAATGTTTCTCCCAAATGAACTTCTGCAAGCAAAGCAAGATAGGAAGAGCCCTGTAACAGTGCAAGTGAAAGGCTGTAGTTTCTGCATACCCTGTTTTCTCAAAGCATCAGAGAAATACGCACTGGGATGGGATACAATCACAGTTACATACAGCAGGGCTGCCCATATAAATACCTGATTGACACAGAACTGGGCTACATACATCAACTGGCCTTACTGCTATAAATCTGAGAAAGACCTCTGACTGACACCTCGATCCAAGGAGCAGATCTAGTAGTAGAAACTAAAAAAAAAAAACAATAACAACATGGAATCTATTTTTTTAACTTCAACAACAAAAAAATTATCTTAAAGATTCAGGGGACGGGCAGACTTCTGAAAATAATTTGCTACAGAAACCAAGATAACATTCTAGAAAACTTTTGACAATAGGATAGAACACCTGAAAATAGGATATAACATATAAGAATATGTTGCGATGAAATGAAAAAAATAATAGGATTAAAGGAGAAGCAAATGAAAAAACAAAAACCTGAAATGAAAATACAAGGTAAGAAAATCAACAAGGCACTGAGAGTTAAATGTACATTAGTGTGGAATTTGCTCTGGAAAAAAATGCATTCGTGATAGAAAGCACAAAGTTGAAAAATTATTCCACAACATGAAAAACAGGGATAAATAACTGCAAACAATGCAGGCATACTAGATATGGAGGATGGAGAACAAAACTCCAAACTAAGGACTATAGGTACACCCCAAGAATAAATCACAACAATTAGTACAAATGCAATAAATCAAGGAAAAAAACCTATTTAGCTGAAATGTATACATATCTAAAGAACTCATCATACTCCATGCAAAGTTAGTAAGTAGACATATTCTGGCAAATTTTTTAAATTATAATTTAAAAAATCCAACAATCATTTAGGTAAAGAAGTTAACTACAAATAAATATAGAAATATACAATAATATATACAAATAAATAAATATACATTGTTAGGCAACGGAGAAATGGCTACAGTGTCTTAAGAGAAACTGTTTTATACTCAACTGAGCTGTTATTCATGTGTGAAGTAGAAAGACATTCTCAGTGTTAACATTCTCATAAAATATAACTCTCAGGCATCGAAAGTTCCTTGAAGACACAGCCCAGACAAAAACCAGATGAATAAAAATTTTAAATTCAAGAATGTGGATAGAGAGGTAAATTAGAACTTGGTCAGTTATATAAGGAAATACTAGCTCTTCCAACGTAGCTCCTGTTAAGTCCAAACTTTCCAGTAGATGTAATCTTGGTCTCTGAAAACAGACTGCATATCAGACCCCTACCCCTCAACATGGACAGATGCTCTCCCAATAGGAATGGCCCATAGTGCCTTATCCACAATGTCAAAATCTATGAAACTCTGAAAACAGTACGATGTTCTTATAAATCATTTCGTGGCAAAGTGAACTGATGTGGAATGATTTGTAGGGGATTTTTAATCCCACAAGTGTTAATATTCATCATTTTGTTGCATAAATATTAGTAAATTGGATTATAGCCTATTATCACGTATTCTGCTGGAATATTATATAATATGCAATATTCATCCTTTCTAAAATCCAAAGTATTTTGGAATTCCAGAACACATTGAAGGGTTTCAAGTAAGATATCAGGGAACTCGAGTAGATCAACTCACCCAAAAGGCTCACTTTCTTATATCAACCCTAACCACTTTATTCATCAGTAACATGCTCTACCTCTCTGGACACACTGACTCTCAAGACAACTGATTTCTTTCTACAGTCTCCACTGGGCTCTCAATTTTAGAAGACATTCATGGAGGCGGAGGAGTCGCGCCTGACTCTCCTTCCTGAATACCTAAACTACCTGCCCATGCTGAAAGCTGGAGAAGCAGTACTTAGGCTTCTTTAAAGTGATGAAACTTTCCACCCCCAAGACTCATTACCAATTGCTTTTCTCTAGGCACATTTATTATCTGTTCAAACAATTACTGTTCTATCCAACCCACTGAGAGGGTGGCAAGGCCCTTGCCATCTGACCTTAGGGAAATGTCAGGTTTAACACAGGAGGTTGTGTATTCCTGACACAGCTGTGGTACACTCCAAGTACCTGAACAATCTAGAATAGCATTCAGTGGAAATGCCATTACAATTCTGAACAACCTATGTTACAATGAAGTTTTTTAAGATTTGCTTCAATGATGGAAAGGATCAGACTATGTTTCTCTTACTTCTCAGGCTCATTCACAGCTGAGTCATAAAACATACCCTCCTCTCTATTTCGACTCTCAGAGCCCTTACTAGTTTCTCCCTCCAGACATGTTGACTCTGACTTGCTTATTCTCTATCATGTAATATCACATAGAGATATTATTATATCTTTATCTCATCACTTCAGAGTCATCTTTTGTCATTTACCCAAAGCCTTTCACTATATACTTCGGATGGTTTAAAACCTCTCCTCACACAGAATACAAGATTTAGCTTGCCTGTGTTCAGTACCCCATAGCCATAGGCAAGCCCTACTGTATCTGTTAAGATCAGCACATGTAACAGGAAAAAAATAAAATCAGGACTGAATAAGTTAACAGTTTATTGACGTCAGTTAAGAGAAGTCCAAGGCTATTAGTGGCTTTTCCATGGTCAAACATCTATCGTTATGTTCCACTATCTAAACATATGGCTTCTATTCTCAAGGTAATCTCATAGATAAAGATGGCTGCTAGAACCATAGCTCACATACACCTTACAGGCAGCAGGAAAGAAGAGGAGCAGAAAGTCATAGAGGACACACTTCTCAGCCAAGGCAGCTCCTAAAGATGTTCTGAAAGTCCCATTCAAAGCTTAATGCTTACTTCTCATTGTCCCAACTCACCTACATAGATTCACCCAGCAGTAAAATCCAGCTGTAAAATCCACACATATATTGGCCAGCTGTAAAATCCACACATATATGCATACAAACACTCAGAATTTTGTTCCTTGGAAGAAAGAGAAAATGAATTTAGGTTGGGCAGCTAGCAATCTACCAGCAGTTTCTGCCATAGCTGCCTCAGCCCCAGCATGAGATCAGACATTTATCAGCAATAATAAAACACTCATCTCTCTATTTATACCTCATTTAGATTCATATGAAGTAGTAAGAAAATCAAAATAACTAACTGCAATTTTCTTATAATAAATAAGAGGCAAAGGGATATGTTTCAGTAGGTTGGAAAAAGCAGACATGTCTTTCTGATATTTTAATAAGAGCCATAAATAAGGAGTTTGTAGGTGGAAGATCTATTGAAAATGTCCAGGAAAGCTGTAAATAGCACTGGTCATATCACTGGCTGCTTTATTCTTTATATTTCCCATTATAGGAGTTCTGGCCATATCAGTGATGCCCCAGACTTACCCCTCCCCTTCCAACTGGGTAGCACTGACCAATATTACTCATGTGTTTGCCTTTTTCAGTGCAGCCAATATCCTCTATATTTTCCACAATGGGGTTCTCTGCAATATCAGCTGTGTTGCCCAGTCATGATATCTCTTTAAACGGCTAAGACACTTTTAAATACATAATAAACACACTCAGGAAACATCTAACCACACAGAACAAATCTCAGAATCCCCAAACCATGCAGTGTCATATGGCAACTGGAAAGGAGAAGGGGAGTCTGGGAAATCTCTTCACCCAATTCACGTTGATTTTGCAGGTTTCCTAATTATCTAGCCCACAGAAGACCCAACACATATTGGCAGGCAACTTTAAAACATGTTATGCGGGGCTTCCCTGGTGGCACAGTGGTTGGGAGTCCGCCTGCCGATGCAGGGGACACAGGTTCATGCCCCAGTCCAGGAGGATCCCATGTGCTGCGGAGCTGCTGAGCCCGCGAGCCATGGCCGCTGAGCCTGCGTGTCCAGAGCCTGTGATCTGCAGCGGGAGAGGCCCGAACAGTGAGAGGCCCGCATACCGCAAAAAAAACAAAAAAAAATTTTAAAAAATAAAACATGTTATGCAGAAACTGTATCTGTATGTATTTACAATTATCTATTCCATCATGTTTTATTCATTATATACAATATAAGAAGCAGGTATAAAATCCTCTATTAAAAAGATTCTACTTAAAGATATACAATGAAATATTACTCAGCCATAAAAAAGAATGAAATTCTGTGATTTGCAACAACGTGGATGGACCTAGAGGGTATTTTGCTTAGTAAAATAAGTCAGACAGAGAAACACAAATACTCTATATTATTACTTATATGTGGAATCTAAAAAATAAAATGAATGTATATAACAAAACAAGCAGACTCAAAGATATAGAGAAGTGGTGGTTACCAGTGGGGAGAGGGAAGGGTGAAGGGGCAAGATATGGATAGGAGATTAAGAAATACAAACTACTATGTATAAAATAAATAAGCAACAAGGGTACATTGTATAGCACAGGGAAATCTAGCCATTATTTTGTAGTAACTTTAAATGAAATATAATCTATAAAAATACTGAATCACTATATTGTACACCTGAAACTAATACTGTAATTCAATTTTTTTGATTTTTATAAAAGACTATTTATGTTATAAAATTAGTCTAATCTACTTTTTATCTCTATAGATTTGCCTTTTCTGGGTCTTTCATATAAATGGAATCATACAATATGTGGTCTTCTGTGACTGGTTTTTTACACTTAGCATGTTTTCAAGAATTGTATGGTATGTCAATTACATTATCAAAACACCATTTTTTTAAATCAAAATTAAAAAACAAAATAATAATATAATCATAAGCTGAAAAGAGACTCACCTACAACAAATTTAAGACAATTTTAAAAATTTTTAATTGAGTACAAACTTCAGGGGAAAACTAGCAAAAAATATAACAGAAATAATCATTAATTTCAGATACTATAAATTCAAGACAAAAAGTATTAAATGTAATAAAGAAGTTTTTACCGAAAGTATAATCACAATAAAGATATAAAAGACATGAACTGTTACAAGCACTGGAACTCAAAATAAACACAATTGTGAGAGATAATTACACAACTCTCTCAGCCCTTAACAGATCAAGTGGAGAAGAAGATGTGCTCAAATATAATGAATAAGACTGAATTTGTAGGCAAATATCAAACTTTAGTCCTTCTCAGAGAATAT
Source organism: Globicephala melas (assembly GCF_963455315.2). Lineage (NCBI taxonomy): Eukaryota > Metazoa > Chordata > Mammalia > Artiodactyla > Delphinidae > Globicephala > Globicephala melas. Next base: position 117,645,182 of record NC_083315.2, read on the forward strand.
ATTTGCTTTGGAAAGTGAAACAATTACAAAAACAATCATATTCTAAGCCATAAAGATAAATTCAGTAAATCCCCAAAAGCAGAAACTGGACTGGCCACATTCTCTGAACACAAAGCAATAAAGCTAGAAATTAATCATGAGAGTTTAAACAAAAATAAAAACCATATGGAAAAAAACGTAACTTCTCCATATAAATACTAGAGTGAAAAAGAAATCCAAACACCAACATCAGATTATTTATAAAGACAGTGAGTACACTATTTCATCAAAACTAAGGCATGTGACAAAACTTAAATGTAGAAGCAAATGTAACCTTAAATGTTTTGATTTGGTCATAAAAAAGTAGAGAGTAAAAATAAATTAAGTATACAAATAAAACATCCAAATAAATGAGGAAAACAGGAAAATAATAAAATAAATATAGAAATTACTTAATAGAGAAATAAATTAGAAAACATAAAATAGTATTGATATACAAATTCAAAATCTGATCCTTTAATAAACCAGTAAAATATATATCCTTGGAAATTCCATTCAAGAAAGAAAAATAAAAATATAGGATAAGAATAGAGACCCAACCAATACAAAAAAGACTAAAAAGCCTAAGAGAATAGCACATAATATTATAAGATGTTTGGAATAAGTGATGAATTAATAAAAAAGGAGACTTTCTCAACATAATAATATCTATCCAAACCAATACCATGCTTAATGGTAAAATACTAGAATCATTCCCATTAAAATCTTGAATAAAATAAGAAAGTATGCTTTCTCCCTGACTACTTAACACTGTTCTAGAAATACTGGCCAATAAAATGAGGCATGAAATAAAAATGAGATAAAAGTATTGAAAAGAAACAATTATCAACTGTAAATTTTATAAAATTAATGGGAGAATTCAATAAATAGGCAGATAAATTTACATATACAAACATAAATAGCATTGCTATATACCAGCAATAAATAGGTGCAACTGATAATGAGAAAAAAAGTTTCCTCTCATAATAGCAGCAAATATATTTTTTAAATACCAGGAATGACAATAATAATACCACCGCAGATAACATTTATTGAACTCCAATGGAGACAGAGAAGGAATGGCCAGAGAAACAGGATTTGGGTAGGTTTGTTTTAGGGATGTTTTTTCTTTCAAATTAGATGAGTCATAAGCAGGTATATAAGCCAACGGGGAGGACTCCCTTGAAAACAAAATGTTAAGTGTAATTGGGAGAAAAAGGCAAATTGATAAATTCACCTAAGTAAACAAGTTAATTTATGAATGCACTGGCCTAGTTCCCTGACCACATTAGACATTTTACTAACAACTGTTCTTTCTTCTCCCTGACCTGACCTTGTGCTGTAGTGAATAACAGTCATGGAAATACCATTTCCCTGTTTGCCTGATTGTGGGAAAATCAGAACAAAAGAAAGAAATTATTTTGACCTGATCTCCATCAATAGAGTAATCAGTGTAATTGAAACACATATCCTGATAATCATAATAATTTGTCTTTTAAAGATAAAAGTAATATATTACTTTGATCGTGCAGATAAGTGCTTCAATTCTTCATTGCATACTGCTACCGTGAACTTGGTCAAAACAAAATCCATACTCCATGATTATAATTTTATTTGCATAATTACACAGGAAAGAGAGTGAGTGGGAATTTTGCTTTGAAACTTTTCTCTTTTCCACTTTGCTGGCATTGTTTCCACATGATACTTTATCTTGAATATCAAAAATAACCATGGTAGATACTGATGTATGAAATCAGTCCCACCACACAGTGTGCGCTATGTAAATGTGAGTTTGGATCATACTGAATCACTTCTGTCTTGGCTCTATATATATGGGAAGAATCACGATTTTGTTGAGATTTTTTAAAAATCATTTTTTATTAAGTATTCAGGTTCCCAGCCACTAAGCTATTAGCACTGGGATTTATACAGATATAAAGCTATAGCGATTAAAATATTTTTTATTTTTAGTATAAAAATAAAATGAATTCTTATATTTAAAACAGGCTGTTGAGCTCTTTTTCTCTTCTTTCCTCTTCTGTTGAGTCTTTTAATTAGTCCCCTTTTTACAATTTTCCTCTTTTCGGCACTAATTATGAAAGTGATGAGTGGGTCATACTTTAAGGCACGAAGCTAAAAAAATAATCTCTAAAGGCGTTGTCTTTCTATAATGGACTAAATTAACAAGTAGGAACACTTCACACTATTTTGGCTGATAATACTAATTTAGGCGCCACTCAAGATCCACTTGGGAAAAGCATACATTGATTCTTTCCATATGCAGCATGAAGCAATTCAAATTTAGAAGATACCACAAGTCAGGTCAGAGGACATTAGTGTGGGGGAGTTTACTGAGGTGTGCTCTCAGGACCAATACAGTACTTGCAAAGGAGTGAAGAAAGAAGGATTGGGCAGATGAAGAAGATAAACTTTATAGCAATCTCAACAAAGGCCTCAGCTAATCCCATAAAAAGCTTTGGAGCTGGAATGACCCTTTGAGGTTGTCCTGTGTTGGGAAGAAATAGAGCTTTTATAGTCCCACATGGACATATCTTTGGATGTGGGCTGCCTTCCCCACCAGGGAGTGAGGGTGACCTTGGCCAACGCAGCTCTTTTCAGCCAAGGTCAAGTCCCAGAGACTCAGGTGAGGGCTGTCAGCTGCCAACATTTCCAGAAATTGGTAAAATGAGTGCTTTAGTCCTGAGGAGAGGGGATTTGGACAGCATAATTCAGCATCTACCACACAGGAATAACAGGAAACATTTTTTAAATCTAAAGCTTCTGACCAAGAGGCACGTCACAGAGGTTACTGGGCTGAGAATCAAAGGAACTATATGTTATCTTGTCACTTCCACTAAAAAAAAATTTGTGGCTTTTGGAAAGTCACTTTTCCTCTCTGTCTTCAGCTGTAAAATCAGAGTTTTGACAAGAGAATCACCTATGGTCCCTTCTACTTTGACAACCCTAATTTGGGTGCCTTAATTTTCAGCAAAATCAAGAGGAAAGGATTTCAAATGTAGTCCATGCCTCATAAAAAGTTTAGTTTCACTTAGATTTTAAAGTCTTGCATTCCATTATTTCCCAGTCAGATTAGATCCCAAAACTCCAAAGTAATTTTCAAGTCCCTCTGATAGTATTAATACAGGTACCTTTTAACTAAATCTAAGAGCAAAATTTAAGTCCCTGAAGAGGAAGAATGAAGATGATTGATCATAGAATTCTAGCGCTGAGGCTAGAATCCCAGGCTGCTGGCTTCAAACTGGGAATTCAAAGGAACTTCTTTAACCCTAACTCCATCATCATTCATTTTTTCAAAGAAATAAAACTGCAGTGCACGCATAATGAATGTGATTATCCTTGTAAAACCTAGTTGTGCTATGTTTCTTCTACTGAGAAGTGGAATAGCCCACACTACCTCCTTTATTATCTTTTTTCCCTCTTTGAAAAGGTCCTTAGCTACATCTGGGGTCCCCATTACTCAGAACAGTCAATTGATAAAGAAAAGTCATCTGCTTTTCCAAATGTATGAAAGTCAGTCATCTTTATTTGGACACTTTAATATAACTGCCCAAGAGAGGTACAAAAAAAACCTAAAATGACTACATTGGATTTACTGTCTTACTCTATTAGGACTTGTGTAGCATCTTTTTCCCTTAGAGGAACAAAGCAGAGAGAACTAAAAATAGAGGGCATTGATCTTTTTCTGGCACTGAGCTTCATGAAGAATAGCTTTTTGCAAAAGAGCAGCTTTATTTCATCTATTTAAGAATTCCACATTACATGTGCAACACAGCATTTTCTTTAATGTATTCCATTCCTAGTTCTGCTTTTTATTTTGTCAACAGCAACTTTAATGTTAAGGATTCATACCAAAAAGAGGAGGCTGAAAATACATAGTTCAGGATGAAATGACTCCTCTTTTTGTCATAGACAGGAAGCTAACTTAAACTGATGTTAAACTGTCACTGAACATGAAAACAAAAAATGCAAGCTGTTGATTTTAACAGAACTTGTATACTGTTTACACTGTGAAAGCCCATTTTTAGTTATTTCAAACAATTTTCTATTAAAAGCACTGACATGTTTCCTGCTGTTTTCATCAGGCGTATGTTTTCATTTTCTACTGGAATGTTTCTATGTACTTGTATATGATTATGCCCCAATTTCTGTGTAACTCTTCAAATATGTAAGGATAAGACTGTGCATTTTTGTACTAAGAAGGGAATTCTATGTCTTATTCAACAAAAGCCATACTAGTTAGTGCATCCTATCAAGTTTTCAAAACTAAGAAAGGATGTCAAAATAGTCCTTAAAGATTGAAAATTAACAAAGAATACCAACAATAAATTATTTCTGACATCTAAGTCTCACCTAAGTGCACACTTAGTTTGTTTTTCTTTCAAAACATTAACCTGATTCATGCCCCAAGTAAAGATACTGAAAGAGGCAGTTTCCTGGACTGTAGAGTCCATTTGTGATATGCCACACCCCCACCTGGGTCCCCTACTGTGAATATCCTCAAGGGCTGCCTTGAGGCCTGCATACTTCCATCACAGCCAGAGAAATGTTTCTGGAACAATATGGGCAGTAACCATAGAACACAGAAATGCGGTATTTTGGTATAAAAATATTTTTGCTAAGAGGAAATGGAGATAAATTGTTGACAGGACAGAAATGAGGTTTTTTGCAATTCAGCCTTGAGAGAGTGAGAGAGAGAAAGAGATCAAGTTCTACTAAAAATACCCATAGACCTGGAGACTCCCTGGTGAGGAACGTAGGTGGAGTCTAGACAGGGTGCCAGCTGGCTCTGCTAGGCAATGACTTGGAGTGGGTCAAACTCTCTGAGCCTGGGTATCAGAATGGGTCTAGAAAACACTCTGGACCCAAGGAGTTGTACTTTGAGCTATGCAGAATCAACTCTCATTTCCTGTCCAAAGCATGAAGTTGCACTGCATCTCCAAAGTCAAGACTAAACCAGGAATGAGAATAAACAAACTCTTCCTGTTGTGGGTTAAATCGTGCCCCCGAAAAGATACATTGAAATCTTAACTCCTGGTACCTGTGAATGTAACCTTATTTCAATATAGGGTCTTTGTAGATGTAATCAAGTTAAGATCCACAATGGATTAGAGTGGACCCTAATCTGATATGACTCGCGTCCTTACAGGAAGAGAAGAGACACAGACACATGCACTGAGGGCAGATGATATGAAGACATACAGAGAAATACATGTGATTGGAGTGACATGCTTACAAGCCAAAGCGATGTGTCTACACCAAAATTACCAGCAACCACGAGGAGCTAGGAAGAGGCAAGGAAGGACCCCCTCTTAAGAGAGTATGGCCCTGCCAACACATTGATTTCAGAATAGGCTTCAAAGCTGTGATAAATTTCTACTGTTTTAAACCACCAAGTTTGTGGTAATTTGTTATGGCAGCACTAGAAAACTAAGAGACCTGCCTTGAGAATGGGAACAAGGGGCAGAGATGAGCCTGCATTGAGGGAACTGGAGAAAGTATCATGAAGCAAGCAACATTTGAACTGTATCTTAATAATCAGATATTATTTCAATAAGTTGAGATGATAGAAGACAACTCAGTAGACAAATACCGCATGAGTGAAGGGGAGCAGTAGGAAAAGGCTGGTCATGTTTGGGAAACACCAGGAAGTCCAATTTGAACATGCCACAAAGTGTGTATGGAATAGAGGGAGGTAAGACTACAATATGAGCTGAAGCCATATGGAGCAGAGCAGCCTAAGGAGCTCTGACTTAACCCATAACTAATAAACAGCTATTGAACTCCTTTTGGCAACATGTGATTTGATCAGAGCCAAGCTTAGGAAGATTAATGTGTCAGTGTATGTAGCGTGGCTTGGGGAAAGGAGAGAAACAGAAAAGAAGGTGAATACCATTTAGGAAGTCACTGTAGTAGTCCAAGAAAATAATAATACAAAATTGAATAGAGGCAAGAAACAAAAGAAACAGAAGTATAAGCTTTGTCAAGATAGAATTGAAAGTTCTAAACACTTGATTTTACATACGGATGAAAGGAATAAATGAAAAATAACTGAGCCTGGGTGACTAAGATGAGAGAGACATCATTAACAGAGATAGTTAAGTTGGAAGGGAGGTGGACTTAGGGAAAATAACAGTTTGAGAAGCTGATTTATGCCAGGTTAATCTGAATTCTTGCCTGCTACACAAAGATGCTTCATTCTTGCTTGAGAAGTCTCAGAGTCAGTTCATATCTCAGCCTAAGGTATATAGCGTTGAGCTGGGAGTCGGGGGGAAGACAAAGGAAAAATGGTGGGGGGAAAGACTCTAAACATACTTAATAACATCTCAACAGGTCACATGTATGGATCCCCTGAGGTATCAGAAAGCACCACGATTTGAGGTTGAATAAGCCACAAGCCACAGTCTTGACTGGGACACAGGACAACTTTTTCCCCAGCTCATCTGTCCTGGGGAATCTTGGAGAGGGGTGGAGATGTCTGCCTTGGAAAATAGACCAAGGACCTACAGGGGGCCCACAGGTTAGTGCTCTGTCTGATTCAAAAGGGAAAATAAAGCTTGTGTAAATCCCCAAGTGCACATATTTTACTAAGCAGAACGTATAACAAGAAGCATTGTAAATATAATGACTTTTAAAAAGGAATGTGCAAATTTCTAGGTCAAAGTTAATTAATATTTTTAAGGGCACTAGGATCTCTAGTTATACATGTTAAATTATGCACTCTGGAAAACTGTAAGAACCCCATTTAAAAGTTCTTCTTATTCTGAACGGAAAAAAATGGAACTCTCAATTATTAAATTAATACAGATACAGAAATTACTAACCAGAAGAAGAATGTGTTATAGACAATGCTAAAGGAAAAGTGTAGCCTCCTTCATTCAGCAGCACCTGCTATAGACCAGACACTGGCACTGGAGAAGTAAAAAAACATATGATCCATACTCACAGGGAGATTATAGACAAAATATAAGGAAACCAACAAATAAGTAGGTGAAACAAACAAAAGATGCCGTGATAGAAAATAATGAGTAGAGGACATCTACTTTAGATAGGGTGGGCATGGAAGCCCTCTCTAAGAAGCTGACCTTTAAGCTGAAATCTTAGGATGAGAAACAACCAACTTTGTAAGAACTGGAAGAGAGAATGTTTCTGCCAAAATGCATGGTTAAAATACCCTAAGACAAGAAAGCCCCAGCATGTTCAAGGAACTGAAGGAAAAGACCACTCTGCATGGTACAAAGAGAGGGAAGACAAGAAAGGCACAAGATTAGGCTGCCAAGAATAGCAGGAGCAAGACTGAGCAAGCCTGCTAGGGCACCACAAAGTTGGGAACTATGTCTGAGCACAATGGGAAGCTGAAGAAGAACTTTAGACTGGGAAACATGGTCTAATTTTCTTGCTTAAAAGTTTATCTTTTTTGCTGTATAGAGAATAAATAGCACAGAGCTTGGCAAACTCCAGATACTCAGTAAGTGGCAAGAATAGAAGACAGAAGACACGGAAGGAGGCTCTTTGAACAATCCAGCTGAGAAATTAGGAGATGGATATATTCAAGAGATATCTGAGATAAAACTGACAGGAATTAAGGACAGATTGGAATAGAGAGGTGATGGACAGGGAGGAATCAAGAATAACTCCCAGGGGCTTCCCTGGTGGAGCAGTGGTTAAGAATCCGCCTGCCAATGCAGGGGAATCGTGTTCAGCCCTGGTCCGGGAAGATCCCACATGCCGCGGAGCAACTAAGCCCATGCACCACAACTACTGAGCCTGAGCTCTAGGAGCCCACGAGTCACAACTACTGAGCCCATGTGCCACAACTCCTGAAGCCCACGCACCTAGAGCCCATGCTCTGCAACAAGAGAAGCCGCTGCAATGAGAAGCCCGCGCACCGCAAAGAAGAGTATCCCCCTCTCGCCACAACTAGAGAAAGCCCACGTGCAGCAACAAAGACCCAACACAGCCAAAAATAAATAAATAAATTTTAAAAAAAGAATAACTCCCAGTGTGATGACTCGGACAACTGGCTGGATGATGGTGCCACTGACTAAGGTGGAGGAAAAGGAGCAGGTTTGGGAGACGGAACCAAGAATTCAGTTTTGAACATGTCGAGTTTGGAATGCCTGTGAGACTGTCATCTAGGTGCTCACATACATGAATCTAGAGGTCAAAGAAGACATCTGAGCTGGGCATATACATTTAGGAATAGCGAAGACCACTGTGAGAATGACAGACAACCTCCCACACTTGGAAGTGAGGGGAAAGAAGAAAAATCTGCCGAAAGTCATCATTACTGTCAAGCACACATGCCACAATGTGCCCTTTCTGATCAAAGTGTCCACTCTTACCTGCCTGGAGCTAAGTATTATCCTGAGTGTTAACGATAATCACTTCTTTACTTCTCTTTATAGTTTTACCACCTAAATATTCAGACCTAATGATATGTTTAGTTTTTCTGTTTCTAGCATCAAGGTTAGGCTATCTGCACAGAGTTGGAGAGGAAATGCTCCTTGTCTATTCACTGGAATAGTTGGTACAGGATTGGGATGATTTTCTTCTTAAAATGTTTGATAGAAACCATGGGTAAAGTGTTAGGGGCCTGGACTATTCTTAGTTGGAAGGTTTGTAATTACTGATTCAGTTTCTGCAATAGTTACAGAAATAGGTTGATTCTCAATTATTGAAACTAATGCAAAAAAATAGTCAAATACTGACTAATTGAACACAACTTTCATAACCTGATATATATTTTTTCTTTTAGGAGGGAGCTGAGGGAACAGGAGGTTGGGCTAATTTGTTATTAAATTATTATTCAATTTGCATTTTCAGAATATATATGTCTCAAATAATTTAATATTTAAGTAATTTACAAATATATCCTCAGAATAAATTACTCAAAAAAGGTACTGAATAGCTGACAAAACAAAATTAAATTTTTACGACAGATAACGTACTGGACTTGTTTCATGTGCCTCCCCAGATTTGCTCAGCCAAGGTTCTCTGCTCAGTGCTACCAGTGACACAATTAAGATCATCTTGCACTAACTGAATTGTTGAAAACCACTAACAGGAAGTGTTGCTCTTCAACAGAAGATTTGTTGCTGCATTTGTTAGGTGGGTTGTGTCCTTGTTTCACTCCCCCGGCTCAGCATCCTGGGCTGCAGGGTGGCTGCCCCAGTTCCTACCTATTGCTTACAGGCATGGCCTGAGAGTATCTCACCTTTTGACTTCCATCAGTTTCCCTGTTGCCCCTGAAGCACGAGAGGCAGGAGGATCCCCTCAACATGTGCCAGAAGTCTGACAAAAAGTTTGCCAGAAGTTTGACAAAACAATCCATGTCCTTATTCTAGCAAACGGCAAAAATCTTCAACCACAACAAGAAAAAGAATGTCAAATGTGCTTTTCTTGACTCAGGCTTCCTTCAGTGATCTCATTTCACCTGTAGGAACATACACTGTGATTAAGAGAAGAATCTGAAAACAAGGGGTAACTCAGGCAACTGATGATGGAGAGTTTCAATCCTGGATCTGCAATTAGTTCACCACTACTCTTAGGAAGTGCTTACTTTTTCTCCTTATCAGCAAAATAACGTATCTATAACAGTATCAACAAAACCAACCACCAAGGCAGACAGACCGGTATTGATTTGCTTTCCCAAGGATCAAGGGTTTCATTGAATCGGACTTCTAGAAAATTAACCACTCCTTAAACACTTCAAAGTTTTACAACTAAACTGTGAAACTCAGATGAGCTCTTTCTCTTTAGGCCTTGGTGGTTTGCAGGTAGGGTGTGCAGAAATTTTCACCTGTCAAGGGGCAAGTTTCTTTTTTCTCTTTTGCAAAAATAATGGAGGGGAAAAAGATTCACGATTTTTGAAATTATTTTTCTAACTAAGCATCCTCGAAACCCTCTCTATTCCCTCCCCATGAGAGCCCTGTATACATCCTCCCATATCTTTTTCATATAAACATACTGAAACACGGTATACATGTAATAGAGTTTCTTGGCTATTTATTTGTACACAGATGGAATTTTCTTATACATATTATTCTGAAAATTACTTTTACTGTTTTTTTATATATATATATATAGTGGATATAAAGATCAGAAAAATAGGACAGATTCATTCTTGTTAACAGCTGAATAATATATCATAGTATGCATGTAATACAATTTATTTAATCATTTCCGCATTAAAGTCCATTCAGGCTACATTCAGACTTCTGCTTCTACACGCAATACATCGATAAACTTCTTACATAATGGAGTTTTTATTTCAATAGGATAGATTTTCAAAAACGGGGCTCCTCAGTAAAAGAGTCCCATGTATTATTTATTTTTAGATATACAGCCTACTTTTCTTAAATGTTATAGAAATTTATAGCTCTACTAGGAAGAAATGAGTGCATGTTCTCTCAATGGCTATTGTTACTCTTTAATTTTTGCTGATCTGAGAGACAGAAAGTAGTATCTCATGGCTGCTTTAATTTGTACTTCCCTAACTACTTCTGAGGTTGAATATCTCCTCTACAGTATTTACTGTTTTGTTTTTTATTGGTTTGTTTAGCCTTTTCAGTTTCCTAACTTGAGTTTTATTTTAATCAATTTGTGGGAGATCTTTGAGGGATATTAACCCTTCATCTGGTAAGTGGTTAATATCCCTCAAAACTCTTCTACAAATCTCTATATGTGTTATAAACTTACTTCTCAGTCTATGGTTTGCTTTTCTTTATGATATCTTTTGCCATATGGTTTTAAAGTTTTTTGTATAATTATGGCGGAGACTACCAGTCACCCACTAAAATCCATTCTGCTTTCTTCTTTGACACATGGTTGGACTATACTTTCCTGCTCCCCTGCAGTTAGGTGTGGCCTGGGACTACTCTCACCAGTCTAATGTCAGCAGAAGTACTGTACATCTCTTCTCAGACTGAGGCCTTAAAAAGTAGCCACGCTTCTTCCAAGCTCTGTTTCTCCTTCCACCAGCTGGAACCTGAACATTACAGCCCAGTTTGACCATGGAGGGGACAAAATCTTAAGAGATGACAAAGGCACATGTATCGGCCAGGGTCCAATCAGGAAACAGAAACCACGGATAAATTTAATATAAAGGATTATTAAACTCTGATAAACGAATAACTATAACGAAACACTATATGGGACCCTAGAGCTGAGGGAGGGCATCCAAGGCCAACTTAGAAAGGAGCCCCTTCCCTAAGGCTGGGGTCAGACCTCATTTAGAAGTAAAGTTCAGCCCACTAGACAGGAGAGAATTTTACTTGTTTGCTCAAGCCAGAGCTGGTCTATGTCACTGGAAGAGCAGGAAGCAGTCCTCCAGAGTGCAGGCAGGCACAGGTGATTGGCAACTGGTAGCCTGGTGGCAGAGGCATGCAGAGAGGGTGGGGCCTGGGGCACAGGTCTGCAAAGGGAATTGTGGCACCTTCACAGGCGGGAGGCCTTCAAGAGCTGGTTTCTGTGTGAAGTAGGCCCCAGGAAGGTTATCGCCAAGCCAAGCTGAGGCTGTAAGGTTGCCAAGGATCTCTCATTCTGGGTGCACATTTGGGGCGGAACTCTACTGGATGTCCTCATACCCACACTGATGATCCACCATGCAACCACCAGAAACCACAGATGCCCCTTCTTCCAGCAATGTCTGTCCAGCACCCCCTGTTGAGAAAGCTTAATATTTTGCATGCTATAAAGGAAAGATGCTAAAGGAATTCTACTCACCATCACAGAACACATATTCACATAATGTGAATGTGGCAATAAAGTGATAACTGGCACACTGCGACTTAACTTGGAAAGGGCTTGAGTTCCTGAACGACCACATGGTCCACCCACAGCCCACCACCACCTGAAACATAACATGAGAGAGAAATAAGCTTTTGTGCTTTTTGAGTCACTTGGAGGAGGAGGCTCTTTGCAATAGCAGTTTGGTTTTTTGTCCTATTTCAGTAGTCTTTCGTTCCTCGGCTTCTGGGGTTCCTGCCTTGCTTAGGAAGATCCCCTAAATTTCATTTAAAACTCTACAGCAGGTGATTATCCAATTATGGAAAGACTAGTCAAAAGAAAACAAATACTGTCACCTTGGTTATGACTGGCTGCCAGCTACTTCCTGATATAGACAAAAAAAGGAAAAGAAAAACAAAGGAAATTTATATAAGAGCCATGAACACAAACCACTCTAGCTCCTTTGAGTAATTTCTGTGAATACTTTCCAAAATACACTTAAAGCAGCTGCAGAGAGGGATTTAATATAAAATAATCATAAATAATTAGTTCTTCTAGCAGATTGAATGTCTTCACCATTCTATACAAACATTTGTTAATTAAGCAAGAGGCTTGAGCAGCTGGAAACACGGAAGGCATTGTTCAGTGGAAAGTTCTACATTGTCTTCCCCCCAGAAATTATTCCTCCAGGCTACAACTCAGATCTAACATTAGGATTGTCCTGTCATGTGTCATGTGTCCTGTCAAGTTAATTGTAGCCTCCCTACGTATTTTCCATCATCCTCTCTTCCTCTAGCATCATTTTCTTTTTTGTGAGAAGAGAGCATGGCCTTATAGATAAAGTCGGTTGACATTTATGGCTGTGCTGTGTATGTATGTTGTATTGGCTAGCCACTGTCGGAAAATACAAAGGAAAAACAGACCCCTGTCCAGATCCAAAGGCATTACAGGCTCTCAGTGAATGTGAAACAATATGTGAAATAAGCAGGTCATAGGAACATATCACTGCTGAAAGCCCCATTGTACCAAGAGTCCACCAGCTGTAAGAACAATGAAGAGATACAAGATGAACACATATTTCACTTCCCCTTTCCTATGCATGTCAGAAGAAACCACAGTACATGTATATGTAAATACTGGCTGACTAACTGAGGCCACCAGAAGACAAGGCCCTAGTCAGAAGTTGGTGATTATCTGAAGGCAGGTGGTAATAAACATCATTGTTGATGCTGGTACTTTTTGCATTTAATGAATTTATTACATTTCAGCCACTTGTTCTAAACAGCAGCGTGAAATCCAGTAGCAAATAGCATCTTTCTCACTACTGTTTTGTTGTGATCTGGAACCTTCTTCTGGAAATTTAGGCTTAAATTTTGGGATACTAAAAAACAAAATCACCTACCATCGCCCCAACATTTTAACCACACCTTTTCACCTGTGTACCTCCCTTCCTGCATCCCTGATCCCACCTACCTAGAGAATTCCTACTATCCTTTAAGACTCAGTTCAAATGAAACTCTTCTGCTGAGTCTTGTTTGACTTCCTGTAGAATAGAATTAACTCATCCATCATGAGTGTTGTCATGGCAGCTTTGGACCCTTTTAATACATCTTCATTTCCTGATCTGTGGCAGGGATTCGGTCTTATGTATATATATTTGGTGTTATATTTATATAAATATATGTATAAATATATATATATATTTTTTTACTGCACGGCATTTTTATGTAGCCAATAAAAGTCTATTACATGAATAAATATTTCACTTTTGCTATACTGCCCGCATCGTATAATGTTAGGACTTTACATTCTTAAAATATTTCACTAAGAGATGAATAATGTTCCAATAAAATAGTGTGTCGGTTTGTATTTATAGAGCAGCCCTTGACTGTAGTGGATTATGTCTTGGAGGCATGGTGCCCTCTGCTGGTGTCTTTTTAAACAAGAGCAAATTTGGTACCTACAGTGCAAGGCTGGCCTTTGTTTAAGTGGTGGTTCTAAACCCCCTGGTGTGCTGCACCCCAGATAACCACATGGTCATAAACTATTTACAAAAGGCCAGTAGTGCAGAATGTTCACTTTCATTTTAGTCTGTAAATGATAGGCAGGATATTAAATAGGAAACAAAGACTGGTAAATCTCTTTATAGCTGTTTTATAGTGGCCCTGACTTGCTTTAATATTTGTATCATTTTTATTACGGCCATAATTTTAAGTGGCTTTATGCCAGTCTTGCTGGGACCATATAACCATACCAAAGAAATATAAAATATTAATGTCACCGAAGTTCCATGATCTCAGGGAAAGTGAAGAGCTTCAAGTAACTGATGGTCCCAATCTTTGATTCTACAAAACTACAAAGTAAGTATGTATGTATTGACTTGAAAATACATTAACAATAGATTAAAACAGTATTACACATACAGTGCATGTATGTATATATAAATAGATTTAGATACATATATGTGGTGTGCATCTAATTTTGTAAATACATATTTTATATACACCTATCTGTAGGAAGAAAGGTAAAGAATAATATTTCAAAATGCTAATGATTGTAATCAGTAGATGGCAAATTTTTCAGCTGCTTTTAATTTTTTGTGTACCTATATCTTTCTAATTTTTTTCTGAAGTAACCATGAATTACTAGAGTAATGAAAAAATGAAGAGAGAAAAATTCACAGATAATGTTACCAGGGGAAACATTGATAGGTAAGACCTAACATCAAAACTCTCCCACACTACTATATATAAAATAAATAACTAATAAGGAACTACAGTATAGCACAGGGAAATCTACTCAATACTCTGTAATGGCCTATATGGGAAAAGAATCAAAAAGGAGTGGATAGGGACTTCCCTAGTGGTGTAGTCGTTAAGACTCTGCCTGCCAATGCAGGGGACATGAGTTCGATCCCTGGTCCGGGAAGATCCCACATGCCGTGGAGCAGCTAAGCCCATGCGTCACAACCACTGAGCCTGTGCTCTAGAGCCCATGAACCACAACTACTGAGCTCACGTGTCACAACTACTGAAGCCCACGTGTTCTAGGGCCCATGTGCCACAACTACTGAGCCTGTATGCTGCAACTACTGAAGCCCATGTGCCTAGAGTCCATGCTCCGCAACAAGAGAAGCCACCGCAATTAGAAGCCCACGCACTGCAATTAAAGAGTAGCCCCCGCTCGCTTCAACTAGAGGAAGCCCACTCACAGCAACGAAGACCCAATGCACCCAAAAAATAAAATAAGAATTTTAAAAAAGGATCATTATCATAGGCTGGCTTCTCCAGGAAGCAGGTTCTGTGACTGCATTTAAAAAAGAGTAGGTATTTGTATATGCATAACTGATTCACTTCACTGTACACCTGAAACTAACACAAAATTGTAAATCAACTATACTCCAAT
This sequence comes from Globicephala melas, assembly GCF_963455315.2. Lineage (NCBI taxonomy): Eukaryota > Metazoa > Chordata > Mammalia > Artiodactyla > Delphinidae > Globicephala > Globicephala melas. Next base: position 117,660,353 of record NC_083315.2, read on the forward strand.
AAAAAAATTTTAAATAATAATAAAGCTCTCCTGCCTAGTATAAGTTAAGGAGGCATCTTCCAATGCAAACATCACTAAGAGAAACAGATCTATAGATGTCAATTACAGGAAGAAATGTGCTGAGCCCCAGAAAGCTGTCCTCTCAGGGAGCAGGCCCTTTGAGGAATGGTTCAGTCCCATTTACGCAGCAATTAATCATTAAGCCAGTCTGTTCTTCATTAAGAAGCCAATGAAGTCAGGGCTCTGGAAATATGGCTTGCTGAGAGACTGCTTTGAGTTATTCCAAAAAGAAACCAAACCAAAGGCACTTGAATACCCTAAGAATGCTCAAGAAAGGGGTAAATGGGATGAACACTTGGCAAAGAAAGCTCAGCAATTTTCTTTTTAATTATTGAGATAAGAAAGGGAGTTTGGTTTCATTTAGCTGTTCAAATAGAAATCTATTTAAATATTTAAACAGAAAAGCCTCCTGATCTACCATCCTGCCCTCCTGTAACAGCTATGGCCTTTCTACAGAGATAAATTTTATAGTGGGTTTGGTTTGGGAAACTTCTATTTTATGGGTTAGAAATTGATTTCAAGAGCCTTCAGCAGACTAAAACACACACAACTGTGTATTTGCTTTGGGGGTAAGTCCACACTCTCTTGCAGTACAAACTAAATCTCCTGCTGGTAAACACTAGGATGTTTGGCATTTGAATTGCTTCTCTTTTAGAGCTGTGGTCCTGATAATCTCTTTCGCAAACCTTTAAGGACACAAGCCCTCCCCCAATGCCTCACCCTTACTTCCCAGACATCGTTCTACACTGTTTTCCTCCATTCTACTTGGGCAAATAAAATTCACCAACATCAAAGCAACAAATATTTGTTATGTGCCTACTTGCTGTCCCCAGTGAAAATTTACCCTCCCACATGGGTCCCCACGACCAGACAACTCCTGCTGCTCTCTTCCATGACCAAGCCCATTTCAGAATTTAAAGGTGTTTTTAAAACTATACATCCCTCAAGAAGCAATTCCCTAACAAGAGGAAAAGGAACCCTGTCGCAGCATTTAACCCGTCAGCCTTTTTATGCTTCCAGGGTTTTACTCTACCTAGAATGCCTAGCCCATATTTTCATCCAACAAAATCCTTTGACCTTGAAGGTCTAGCTTGACTGGCAATACCTCAGTCTCCCCTAAAAATGTAATTCTGAATCATTCCCTGATAATCCTTCCCAATTGCCTTGTACATACTTCAGGAAGAACTCCAACATTATATTTCAATTTATTTACACGTCTGTCTTCCCCCTTTGGACTGTGGGATCCCAAGGAAACAGACTATCTCTCATCATGATATTCCCAGTACCTACTGCTCAATAAATAAATGCTGAATGAATGAATGAATGAATGAATATAACAACTCCTAGAGAATCCAATTTGCTTGTATACTTTTATATGTCCGATAGAGAGATTAACACATCCAAAAGGACAGTGCGAGAGCTTTATCTCCACTCTTCTTACAATATGTAATAAAATAAAATTGAACAAGTACTATTTTAATTAATACTTAAATGGCATTTATTAATATTTCTCTAAAGGGTAGCATGAAAGTAGCAATTTTCACTTCAGAGTTTCTCATAGGGAAAATCAGCCTTTCAAGAAGAAAAGTAGATTTTCCTTGCAGCTCAAACTTCCTTTCACCAAATTCTGTTAAACCAAAACAGCCAGGCAAGAACTCTTTCACATTTTGTCACCCCAGAGAACATGATTTTTTCCTGCTATGTTGGTAAGAAAATCTCAGATATCATGGCTTGATTCAACAGTAAGAGACTCTGTAAAATTTTATGTTCCCAGTTAATTTAGTCTTTTATTTTCTTTAAACACACCTCTTCCTTGGGAAACTGTTCCTCCATAACAATGAATTGTACTTTCCCTCTAAGCTCTTCCCTGTTATTATACCTGAACATACCACACATAAATTTCTTCCCATAACCTTTGAAATTAATCCCTTTGTTGGTTAAGTTCAATTTTGTCTACTTCCTCCTAGCCAACAAGCAAGTTGAGAAAGATATACTCAATATTTCAAGTCTACAGTAGCACAAAATGCATTCCACAAGCTAGCACAAAATGCACTCCACAAGCTAGCACAAAACCATCTACAAACCAAAAGAAACTCCCAGGCTGGTAATTCAGCAAAGATCCAGGCTGTCACTAATCCATCACTTGATATGTTCATCTGTAAAGCCATAGGTTCTGTGTATGCAAACACAAAGCAAAAATCGCTGTCTTCAGACAGTGAAAAAGAAGCGTAGCCTCTATTATCTGAGTATTTCAGATGAACATGGGTCAGCCTTAACAGTACAAGTAGAAATGTCAGGTGTAATGTCTTTGCAACAGCTGATGTCCGTCTTTAATAGGCAAATCAGTGCACTTCGCTTATATTGACACTTCTGGTATCAACTTAAAGGTTTAACTGATTTATCTCTAAAACTCTATGGCTAATTTCATCCCTCAGATAGTTTGTACATCCACAATTTTGTTAAACTTAGCAAAATGATCATTTATGTTTGTGCATACTCTAATTCCCAAGGCTAAGAGTTAATATTAATAACCTCTTGAAGCGCTAAGATCTCCTAATAAAATGGTACCCAAAATCAATCTTTTGATGTGCTGATTATAAAGCAACATTAATTGACTTATGACTTTATCTATGATAGACACAAAACAAATCCTTTGATGGTGTCAAAAAAGAAAAATTGTTGAATATGAAATGTCTTTTATTTCCTATGTTAGATACATAACAGATTAGCTTTTACTCTGCAGACATGGGTGAATGCACTCCACCTTTGCATCTGTGGCAACCAACTAGACACTACAGCTCCAATTTTGGATTATTATATAAAGTTGGGTTTTTTTCCAAAGCTGTTTGAAGTTGTAAGTAGAACAAAAATAGCCTATGCTCTGAATTTAGAAACAGAAAGAAAAAAACCAAACACGTGCTAAAATATTAAGCATGATGGACAGAATAGCATTAATCTTGTTTCTGGACTTATTTCCCCCTTGGAAAATGTCTTCACAAAGAAAGATTCACTGGGGAGAGTCCAGTCCTCGTCGTGTTATTAAAAATTCAAGAGGCTCATATTAAAGATCTGAAATGCTTTATCATAAATTTAATATATGGTTTATCAAATTAGCAAAACAGTTACTTTTAATAATTCTTGAAGTTAATACTGCAACTACTATAGTCTGAATAATTTAAATTTGAATTTACACGTTTAATCATTTCTGTCTAAAAAAAACTTACTGGAATGCAATGTTAGGTTCACTATTTCTCTGATTTCCATGTAAATTACCAGTGTTAGTAAATTTGCTCGTCACTTAACCCAGTCGAGAATTTATTTAATTACTGAATATTTCTATGCTTTTGTACTAATCATAGAGGAAAAACTTTTCTAGAAGAAAAGACTTCATAGAGATCTAATACCTAGTTCCTTTGACATACTGGAGTAGAGGCTTGGATTATTATTTTAATAATAAATAAATAAATAATAAATGATGGAACTTAGAAAGTGGGACAGCTAAAAAGAGAAAGGCAGTGGTCCAAAAGCAGATGAGTTCCTAATGGTGACTGGATCCAAGGTGTGACCATGAGAGTGAGTTCCAGAAGCAGAGTGAAAGTACAGACAATGAACTGAGATAAAGGAATTCCAAGCCAGGATAGTGACTGTACGTTTCCCAGGGCTTTATTTATTATGTGCCAGGCATAACAACCTCGTAACAACCCTACAAGGTAGGAACTATTATTATCATCAGCCTCATTTTACAGTTCAGGAAACTGAGACACAGAAAGGTTAAGCAACTTGCCAAAGTCACACAGCTATTCTAGCAGGAGCTGGGATTCAAACCGAGGCTAGCTCCAGAAGTCTTGCTCCCAACATTACATTATACCGCTTCCCCTAGAAAGACAGCAGTTGCCTCTGGGAGCCATGGGTGTCATGGCTCAAATCAGGAGATATTTTTTGTGGGAAGGGTGAAAGATAAACAGTCATCTAAAATGCTAAATGCTCTCCATAACATCGGTAGCATCAACCACTGCATTTATTGAGCTTCCACTATGTGTCAGTTTGTGCTATTTTAAAACAATTAATCCGAGCATAGCAGCTGTACAGCCAGGATTTTATTTTTTCCATAATTCCTTCCCTGAAATTTACACAAAAGGTTTTTTGTTATTTAAAAAAAAAAAACTGAACTAAAATGATACCCTTGTATTCAGCCTGCTGGGTAGTAGAATCTTAAGTTAATTGATTCTATAAAAATCCAGTGCTTAAGCAGCCAAATATAATCATCTGCGAAATAACTGAACAACTGGTAGAAGCAAATGGTGTTGCACACACAGGAATAACCAGCTGGTAATAGTTTACTTCACAGCCTACCTATGACAAAACTGAGAAGTTTCACCTGACACTCATCAACCTGGCCAATCTAGAACTATTTATACTGCAAATTATTAGAACATCCTAAGGAAAACATCTAAAGAGGTCAGACTCTTTTTTTTTTTTTGAAGATGTTGGGGGTAGGAGTTTATTAATCTATTTTATTTTTGCTGTGTTGGGTCTTCGTTTCTGTGTGAGGGCTTTCTGTAGCTGCGGCGAGCGGAGGCCACTCTTCATCACGGTGCGCGGGCCTCTCACTATCGTGGCCTCTCTTGTTGCGGAGCACAGGCTCCAGACGTGCAGGCTCAGTAGTTGTGGCTCACGGGCCTAGTTGCTCCGCGGCATGTGGGATCCTCCCAGACCAGGGCTCGAATCCGTGTCCCCTGCATCAGCAGGCAGATTCTCAACCACTGCGCCACCAAGGAAGCCCCAGACTCATTTTTTAAACCAAATTTTAAACACCTTCTAGAACAGTGTGGCTACACGAAAGACCTCTTCTTTGCTCAAATATTCAACTATATCATGTTGCTTTCTTCTATCAGTTTTTCAACATTTATTGGGAATTATACCAAGAATTACGGCTTGACTGGCAGCACTGCAGAATTTTCTAGTACTTGAGTTATTGATGGATGTAGGATGTCAATATAATGTTATAACATGCTTTATTCAATATTTGTGGCAATAAACTTCAGAATGAACTATGACATACCATAATTTTTTTGTGTTAATAGAGGATGAAGTCACCTACAGTTACATTTTATAGCCTTTTAACAAGTTACAATTTCATCAGTATTCCTTCAAAAATCTTTATAGGAAATATCTTGTCTCTTCCCACCCTCCATCAAGGAATAACAAGGTCGAAAGGCAGCATTAGTAGACTAAGAAATTAGAGTTAAGAATTATAATCCTTGGGACTTCCTTGGTGGTGCAGTAGTTAAGAATCTGCCTGCCCGTGAGGGGAACACAGGTTCAATTCCTGGTCTGGGAAGATCCCACATGCCGCGGAGCAACTAAGCCCATGCGCCACAACTACTGAGCCTGCTCGAGCCGGTGAGCCACAACTGCTGAGCCCACGTGCCACAACTACTGAAGCTTGCCCACCTAGAGCCCATGTTCCACAACAAGAGAAGCCACCTCAATGAGAAGCCTGTGCACCTCAACGAAGAGTAGCCCCCACTCGCCACATATAGAGAAAGTCTGTGCACAGCAACAAAGACCAAACACAGCCATAAATAAATAAATAAATTTTAAAAAGAAGAATTATAATCCTCTACAATGTGAATTGTCAAGACTTGATGATCAGCCATAGGAAAATGCAAACACTGATATTGTAATATAGAGCTCTGGAAGGAAGGATAGCTCAGAGAATAAAGACTTCTGTTTGAATTCCTGCTACCAGCAATTAGATGTTTGTCTTTGGGTATGTTACATAATTTCTCTGAGCCTATTCTCTCATCTATAAAGTAATAACTTCTTCCCATGATTTTTATAAGAATTATACGTATTAAAGCATTAAGCATAGTGCCTCATTCAGCACAGAGCTAAATAATATTTCTCTTTCCCACATTTTTTTTTTTTTTTTTGCGGTACACGGGCCTCTCACTGTTGTGGCCTCTCCCGTTGCGGAGCACAGGCTCTGGACGCGCAGGCTCAGCAGCCATGGCTCACGGGCCCAGCCACTCCGCGGCATGTGGGATCTTCCCAGACCAGGGCACGAACCCGTGTCCCCTGAATCGGCAGGCGGACTCTCAACCACTGCGCCACCAGGGAAGCCCCCCACGTTTTAATGTGACCTCTCAGAGCTCTTGACCCAGCTGGCCTCTCCTTCATTCTTGATGATACACCCCTGACCTGTGTCTTCTCCAAGCCTCCTCATTCCAGGAAATGCCCCACCATCTGTGCAGGAGCTCGAGCCAGCAGCCTGAGCATCACCTGATTCTGTTCTTCCCCCATTCTCCAAACCTAGGCGATTATCAAGCCCTGTCAATGCTCTATGAAGATGATCCTCATGTTCCCTTTTAATTCAGTCTGAATTTCTTAGAAGTGAGGTTCAAAAATATCAGTAACTTGCAGAAACCTATAATAAAGTCTATTTTAAAGATTACTTTTAAATGAAGGGTTTGATCACAACTAGAGAAATGGTTTAAAGGCAAAAACTGTTCCTTAGAACAATGGTTCTACAGAATGTCAGTGGGTGTCAGAAAAGAGATACATGGCCAAATAAATTTGGAAAATTCTAGATTAAACACAATTAAACAGATTTTCACTATTGTTTCTATTTCTACTCTTAAGACTTCTCATAATTTTTAAACAGGCATTGAGATCCATAAGAAGAGGTTGTTTCTTTCTCCCCTTCCAATCCATGCCAATCCACTCCCAACTACTTTAAACAAAGCACTTTGCTCTAACAGAAGAACTCAAGATTTGGCTATTAGCCACAAAGCTAAAATAATTCAGTATCTTATATCCAGGAATTGAGTTCTTCTTTTAGAGGGAAATGTCTTTGTTTTAAAAACTTTGATTATGGAAATCCTTCGCTGTATTGCAGAACATACTGCAGGATGTGTTTCATAGAACTCTTCTAAATCACAAATTTTAAAAAGAAAAGAAAAAATAGCAAACTGGCATTTCAGGGTAGGTAAATGTTGGGAAGCACATGTAAGGAAAAGTAAATCAGCTACTTATAGAATCTTCATGTGCCCCAGGACCTCATACAGTGCCCTTACCCATCACTTGTGGGTACAGGAAGTATCCCATCAATGGTTAGATCAGCAGTTTGATAGCTCAAAACTCCCTACAGAATCTCATCTCCCACCCCCCACCCCTGACACACACACAAACCTTCCCAGGTTTGTTCCCCGCCAGGGCTCTTTGTCAGCTCAGTGGTACCTTAAACCGTGTTAGAGCAGGTTGCTGCCCATGGCCCCAGAATCACTCAGCTCTGTGCTGCCCATAGTGCACCACACTCAATGCCTCTGGAACACATCTCTGAGCTCTCACTCAAGCTACCACCCACATGATCTGCCCACACCAGCACACTGTCATTGTCATTGGCTGTGCTGTTTATTCTCCAAACCACCCACCCTGACTCTGAGCCAACACGAGCCAGCACTACACCTTGTTTCCTACGTTCCCTGCTCCTTCCCAGTGCTCTGTTTCCCTCTCCTTGATGTTGCCCACTCTTAGAGGAGACCCTAAACACAGCTGCTTTTCCCATGGGACTATGACCCTTTTAGGATTTCATGCTTAAAACTATCTCCTCCGGAGGTTGTGTGTGACACCAGGATGACTAATCCCATTGTCATTTCCTCAGGGATGCTGTAGATCAAGGATACATCCCATGGGCCAAATCCAGTCTGCCTCCTAATTCTGGACATAAATTTTTTCTTAAAATACAGTCACAGCAATTTATTTTAATACTGTCTATGGTTGCTTTCCACTACAATGCTAGAGTTGAACAGTTTGATACACAGAGACCTTATAGCCCACAAAGACTAAAATATTTACTTTTTAGACCTTTACAGTAAAAGATTGCTGACCCCTCGACAGATGAAAGAACAGAATGGTGTTAATCTTCAGTTAAGCCAGCAGAATTTGAGAATCAAAGAGGAGGGCACTGGCGACAGCGAGAACCTCTGAGCTGGCATGATGGCAGGCAACAGCTCCGAGTGTGGGCAGCAGCCAGTCGCAGTGAAGTGCGAGACAATCCATGTTTCTACTGTCTGTGCCAGATACAACATCAGCCTGGACACTGTCACCTTGGTGAAGGCTGTCCTGTTTCACAGGCAGAATCCCCTGCATTTCCACCTCATCGCCGACTCCATTGCTGAGCAGATTATGGCGACGCTATTCCAGACCTGGATGGTGCCTGCTGTGCGAGTAGACTTCTACAATGCAGATGAGCTCAAGTCTGAAGTTTCCTGAATCCCCAACAAACATTACTCTGTGATTTATGGTCTGATGAAGCTTTTCCTCACCAAGACTCTTCCTGCCAACCTGGAGACGGTCATCGTCCTTGACACAGACATCACCTCTGCGACCAATATCACAGAGCTCTGGGCTGTGTTCCACCAGTTCAAAGCTGTGTGCCTGACAGGGTTTTGGTGCTCTGGTTGGGTGTCAGGACCTGTGCCTCTGAGGTGGGAGAGGTGAGTTCAGGACATTGGTCCACCAGCGACCTCCCAGCTCCATGTAATATCAAATGGCAAAAGCTCTCCCAGAGATCTCCATCTCAACGCTAAGACCCAGCTCCACTCAAGGACCAAAAAACCACAGTGCTGGACACCCTATGCCAAACAACCAGCAAGACAGAAACACAAACCCACCCATTAGCAGAGAGGCTGCCCAAAATCATAATAAGGTCACAGACACCCCAAAACAAACCAACAGATGTGGTACTGCCCACCAGAAAGACAAGATCAAGTCTCATCCACCAGAACACAGGAACCAGTCCCCTCCATCAGAAAGCCTACATAACCCACTGAACCAAACTCAGACACTGGGGGCAGACACCACAAACAATGGGAACTACAAACCTGCAGCCTGCGAAAAGGAGACCCCAAACACAGTAAGTTAAGCAAAATGAGAAGACAGAGAAACACAGCACATGAAGGAGAAAGGTAAAAACACACCAGACATAACAAATGAACAGGAAATAGGCAGTCTACCTGAAAAAGAATTCAGAGTAATAATAGTAAAGATGATCCAAAATCTTGGAAATAGAATGGAAAATAAAAGAAACGTTTAACAAGGACCTAGAAGAACTAAACAGCAAACAAACACGAACAACACAATAAATGAAATTAAAAATTCTCTAGAAGGGATCAACAGCAGAATAACTGAGGCAGAAGAACGCATAACTGACCTGTAAGATAAAATAGTGGAAATAACTACCACAGAGCAGAATTAAGAAAAAAACAAAAGAATGAGAACAATTGAGGACAGTCTCAGACACCTCTGGGACGACATTAAATGCACCAACCTTTGAATCATAGGGGTCCCAGAAGAAGAAGAGAAAAAGAAAGGGACTGAGAAAATATTTGAAGAGATAATAGTTGAAAACTTCCCTAATATGGGAAAGGAAATAGTCAATCAAGTCCAGGAAGTGCAGAGAGTCCCATACAGGATAAATCCAAGGAAAAACATGCCAAGACACATATTAATCAAACTATCAAAAATTAAATACAAAGAAAAACTATTAAAAGCAGCAAGGGAGGGGGCTTCCCCGGTGGCGCAGTGGTTGAGAGTCCACCTGCCGATGCAGGAGACACGGGTTCATGCCCCGATCCAGGAAGAGCCCACATGCCACGGAGCGGCTAGGCCCGTGAGCCATGGCTGCTGAGCCTGCGCGTCCGGAGCCTGTGCTCCACAACGGGAGAAGCCACAACAGTGAGAGGCCCAAGTACCGCAAAAAAACAAACAAACAAACAAAAGCAGCAAGGGAAAAACAACAAATAACACACAAGGGAATCCCCATAAGGTTAATAGCTAATCTTTCAGCAGAAACTCTGGAAGCCAGAAGACAGTGGCAGGACATATTTAAAGTGATGAAAGGGAAAAACCTATAACCAAGATTACTCTACCCAGATCTCATTAAGATTCGACGGAGAAATTAAAACCTTTACAGACAAGCAAAAACTAAGAGAATTCACACCACCAAACCAGCTTTACAACAAACGCTAAAGGAACTTCTCTAGGCAGGAAACACAAGAGAAGGAAAAGAACTACAATAACAATCCCAAAATAATTAAGAAAATGGTAATAGGAACATATATATCGATAACTACCTTAAATGTAAGTGGATTAAATGCTCCAACCAAAAGACAGAGACTGGCTGAATGGATACAAAAACAAGACCCATAAATATGCTGTCTACCAGAGATCCACTTCAGACCCACGGACACATACAGACTGAAAGTGAGGGGATGGAAAAAGATATTCCATGCAAATGGAAATCAAAAGAAAGCTAGAGGGGCTTCCCTGGTGGCGCAGTGGTTAAGAGTCCGCCTGCCGATGCAGGGGACACGGGTTCGTGCCCTGGTCCGGGAAGATCCCGCATGCCGCGGAGCGGCTGGGCCCGTGAGCCATGGCCGCTGAGCCTGCGTGTCTGGAGCCTGTGCTCCGCAATGGGAGAGGCCACAACAGTGAGAGGCCCGTGTACCGCAAAAAAAAAAAAGAAAGCTAGAGTAGCAATTCTCATATCAGACAAAATAGACTTTAAAATAAAGACTATTACAAGAGGCAAAGAAGGACACTACATAATGTTCAAGGGATCAATCCAAGAAGAAGATATAACAATTGTAAATATTTATGCACCCAACATAGGAGCACCTCAATACATAAGGCAAATGCTAACAGCCATAAAAGAGGAAATAGACAGTAACACAATCATAGTAGGGGACTTTAACACCCCACTTTCACCAATGGACAGATCATCCAAAATGAAAACAAACAAGGAAACACAAGCTTTAAATGATACATTAAACAAGATGGACTTAATTGATATTTATAGGACATTCCATCCAAAAATAACAGAATACATTTTCTTCTCAAGTGCTCATGGAACATTTTCCAGGATAGATCATATCCTGGGTCACAAATCAAGCCTTGGTAAATTTAAGAAAACTGAAATCATATCAAGTACCTTTTCTGACCACAATGCTGTAAGAATAGATATCAATTACAAGAAAAAATCTGTAAAAAAATACAAATACATGGAGGCTAAACAATACACTACTAAATAACCAAGAAATCACTGAAGAAATCAAAGAGAAAATCAAATACCTAGATACAAATGACGATGACAACACGAGGACACAAAAGCTATGGGATGCAGCAAAAGAGTTCTAAGAGGGAATTTTATAGCAATACAATCTTACCTCAAGAAACAAGAAACATCTCAAATAAACAACATAACCTTACACCTAAAGCAAATAGAGAAAGAAGAACAAAAAACCCCCAAAGTTAGCAGAAGGAAAGACATCATAAAAATCAGACCAGAAATAAATGAAAAAGAAATGAAGGAAACAATAGCAAAGATCAATAAAAATAAAAGCTGGTTCTTTCAGAAGATAAACAAAATTGATAAACCATTAGCCAGACTCATCAAAGAAAAAAGGGGGCTTCCCTGGTGGCGCAGTGGTTGAAAGTCCGCCTGCCGATGCAGGGGACACAGGTTCGTGCCCCAGTCTGGGAAGATCCCACATGCTGTGGAGCGGCTGGGCCTGTGAGCCATGGCCACTGAGCCTGCACGTCCGGAGCCTGTGCTCTGCAATGGGAGAGGCCACAACAGAGAGGCCCGCGTACCCCCCCGCCAAAAAAAAAGGGAGAAGACTAAAATCAATAGCATTAGAAATGAAAAAGAAGTAACAACTGACACTGCAGAAATACAAAGGATCATGAGAGATTACTATAAGCAACTATATGCCAATAAAATGGACGCTCTGGAGGAAATGAACAAATTCTTAGAAAAGCACAACCTTCCAAGACTGAACCAGGAAGAAATAGAAAATATAAACAGACCAATCACAAGCACTGAAATTGAAACTGTGATTAAAAATCTTCTAACAAACAAAAGCCCAGGACCAGATGGCTTCACAGGCAAATTCTATCAAACATTTAGAGAAGAGCTAACACCTATCCTTCTCAAACTCTTCCAAAATATAGCAGAGGGAGGAACACTCCCAAACTCATTCTACGAGGCCACCATCACCCTGATAAAAAAACCAGACAAAGATGTCACAAAGAAAGAAAACCACAGGCCAATATCACTTATGAAATAGATGCAAAAATCCTGAACAAAATACTAGCAAACAGAATCCCACAGCACATTTAAAGGATCATACACCATGATCAAGTGGGGTTTATGCCAGGAATGCAAGGATTTTTCAATATACGCAAATCAATCAACGTGATACAGCATATTAACAAACTGAAGGAGAAAAACCATATGATCATCTCAATAGATGCAGAGAAAGCTTTTGACAAAATTCAACACCCATTTATGATAAAAACCCTCCAGAAAGTTGGCATAGAGGGAACTTTCCTCAACACAATAAAGGCCATATATGACAAACCCACAGCCAACATCATCATCAATGGTGAAAAACTGAAAGCATTTCCACTAAGATCAGGAACAAGACAAGGTTGCCCACTCTCACCACTATTATTCAACATAGTTTTGGAAGTTTTAGCCACAGCAATCAGAGAAGAAAAAGAAATAAAAGGAATACAAATCAGAAAAGAAGAAGTAAAGCTGTCACTGTTTGCAGATGACATGATACTATACATAGAGAATCCTAAAGATGCTACCAGAAAACTACTAGAGCTAATCAATGAATTTGGTGAAGTAGCAGGATACAAAATTAATGCACAGAAATCTCTGGCATTCCTATACACTAATGATGAAAAATCTGAAAGTGAAATTAAGAAAACACTCCCATTTACCATTGCAACAAAAAGAATAAAAATATCTAGGAATAAACCTCCCTAAGAGACAAAAGACCTGTATGCAGAAAACTATAAGACACTGATGAAATAAATTAAAGATGATACAAATGGATGGAGAGATATACCATGTTCTTGGATTGGAAGAATCAGCATTGTGAAAATGACTCTACTACCCAAAGCAATCTGCAGATTCAATGCAATCCCTATCAAACTACCATGAGCATTTTTCACAGAACTAGAACAAAAAGTTTCATAATTTGTATGGAAACACAAAAGACCCCGAATAGCCAAAGCAATCTTTTTTTTTTTTTAAAGAACATGTTGGGTGTAGGAGATTATTAATTATTTATTTTTGCTGTGTTCGGTCTTCGTTTCTGTGCAAAAGATTTCTCTAGTTGTGGCAAGTGGGGGCCACTCTTCATCGCGGTGCGTGGGTCTCTCACTATCGCGGCCTCTCTTGTTGTGGAGCACACGCTCCAGACGCGCATGCTCAGTTGTTGTGGCTCACGGGCCTAGTAGCTCCGTGGCATGTGGGATCCTCCCATGCCAGGTCTTGAACCTGTGTCCCCTGAATTAGCAGGTAGATTCTCAACCACTGCACCACGAGGGAAGCCCCGAAGCAATCTTGAGAAGGAAAAACGGAGCTGGAGGAATCAGGCTCCCTGACTTCAGACTATACTACACAGCTACAGTAATCAAGACAGTATGGTACTGGCACAAAAACAGAAATATAGATCAACGGAACAGGGTAGAAAGCCCAGAGATAAACCCACGCACATATGGTCACCTTATCTTTGATAAAGGAGGCAAGAATATACAGTGGAGAAAAGACAGCCTCTTCAATAAGTGGTGCTGGGAAAACTGGACAGGTACATTTAAAAGTATAAGATTAGAACACTTCCTAACACCATACACAAAAATAAGCTCAAAATGGATTAAAGACCTAAATGTAAGGCCAGAAACTATCAAACTCTTAGAGGAAAACATAGGCAGAACACTCTATGACATAAATCACAGCAAGATCCTTTTTGACCCATCTCCTAGAGAAATGGAAATAAAAACAAAAATAAACAAATGGGACCTAATGAAACTTAAAAGCTTTTGCACAGCAAAGGAAACCATAAACAAGACCAAAAGACAACCCTCAGAGTGGGAGAAAAACTTGCAAATGAAGCGACTGACAAAGGATTAATCTCCAAAATTTATAAGCAGCTCATGCAGCTCAATAACAAAAAAACAAACAACCGAATCCAAAAATGGGCAGAAGACCTAAATAGACATTTCTCCAAAGAAGATATACAGACTGCCAACAAACACATGAAAGAATGCTCAACATCATTAATCATTAGAGAAATGCAAATCAAAACTACAATGAGATATCATCTCACACTGGTCAGAATGGCCATCATCAAAAAATCTAGAAACAATAAATGCTGGAGAGGGTGTGGAGAAAAGGGAACACTCTTGCACTTGCAGGTGGGAATGTAAATTGATACAGCCACTATGGAGAACAGTATGGAGGTTCCTTAAAAAACTAAAAATAGAACTACCATACGACCCAGCAATCCCACTACTGGGCATATACCCTGAGAAAGCCATAATTCAAAAAGAGTCATGTACCAAAATGTTCATTGCAGCTCTATTTACAATAGCCAGGAGATGGAAGCAACCTACGTGTCCATCATTGGATGAATGGATAAAGAAGACGTGGCACATATATACAATGGAATATTACTCAGCCATAAAAAGAAATGAAATTGAGTTATTTGCAGTGAGGTGGATGGACCTAGAGTCTGTCATACAGAGTGAAGTAAGTCAGAAAGAGAAAAACAAATACCGTATGCTAACACATATATGTGGAATCTAAAAAAAAGAAAAAATGGTTCTGAAGAACCTAGGGGCAGGACAGGAATAAAAATGCGGACAGCGAGAATGGACTTGTGGACACGGGGAGTGGGAAGGTAAGCTGGGGCAAAGTGAGAGAGTGGCATGGACATATATACACTACTAAATATAAAACAGATAGCTAGTGGGAAGCAGCCACATAGCACACGGAGATCAGCTCAGTGCTTTGCGACCACCTAGAGGGGTGGGACACAGAGAGTGGGAGGGAGACACAAAAGGGAGATGATATGGGGATATATGTATATGTATAGCTGATTCACTCTGTTATAAAGCAGAAACTAACACACCATTGGTAAAGCAATTATACTCCAATAAAGATGTTCAACAACAAAAAAAAAGACAGAAGGAATTAAAGGATAAAACACTATTCTAGCACATGCCTGGGACACTGTAGGCCAGTGTGATCATGAAATCTAAATAAACAGTCAGAATGAAAGCCTATATGGGAATGATAAACCCCTAAATAAGGATCACAACTATCTCTGGGTAAAGGGATAAGACTGTGCTCATGGAAGGGTAGCGATAATTTCAATTATATTTACAACAATGGTTTCTTCGATTGAATAAGAAGTACAACGGTTTCTTAGGTTGAACGATAAGTACAAAAAGGTTCGTTTCTTTGCGTGTGCTACATGTCTTCCAGATCCACTTGCCCCTTTACCCCTTCGTCTCCAAGCCATGGTAGGTGACCTAGGTGGACTGCATCAAAAGGCTCCGTTGCCTCCTGCCTTATGACTGGGTGTGGCAAATAGGCAGCTCCAGCATGACTCAGAGAAAGGAACTGAAGCCAGGGCATTTGTTCTCTCAGCTTCCTGCAAACTGAGCGTGACCCTTGACTGAAAGCCATAGCTCATAGCTGGAGATCTCCACACAGCCCTCTCTGTCTCCAGTAACTGCTCCGTTTGTATTAGTTATTTACCACACATAAAAAACTCAGAAAGTTAAAACAATGAACATCTACTATCTCACAGATTCTGAGTGCCTCTGCCTCAAGGTCTCTCACAAGGCTATAACCCAGGGTTCAACTGGAGCTGCGGTTTCATCTAAAGATTCAGTTGAGGGAAGATCCACTTCCAACTCACTCATCATGGTATCACAGGTTGCTGGGGTGAGGAATCTCAGCTTTTTGTCATAACAGCTTCCCCATCAGCAGCTCAAGCCATGGCAGCTTGCTTCCCCCAGAGCAAGTGAGTAAGACAACAACCTAATCTCAGAAGTGACATTCCATTGTGTTCTACTCATTAGAAGCGAGTGAGTAGGTTCAGCCCACACTCAAGAGGAAGGGACTACACAAGGGCGTGAACACATACTTACTGGGAGGGGATGGGTGGGCCATCTTAGAGACTGCTCACCACACTTCTCCAGGCCTGGGGAGATAACCAGCTGTTACTAGCTCTATGATTACTAAAACAATCATCCAGGTTTCCTCAAACTCTGGTTAATAATTCCTTATTAAGCTCTCCTCAATTTATTTCAATTTTCCAGGACCTGATTTAGACATTATGCTTAAAATTGTTTTGTATGTCTAAAATATTTCTTACTAAAATATTTTAAAATATGTTATAAATATAAAGGATGTGCTGGAATGTGATCTTGATCGTAAGACGTGAGAAAAATAGACATGTACTTGTTTACCAAAGCTTTGTCTACAAATCTTTCTTAACGATTGAAATAATGAGTTTGAAGACAAAAACTAATGAATAAAGTGAAGTAGCCTTCTTGAATATCTAATATCTACTTGCCTAAAAATATAATGAATCCATGGCCACTGAACCTGCGTGTACGGAGCCTGTGCTCCGCAACGGGAGAGGCCACAACAGTGAGAGGCCCGCATACCGCAAAAAAAAAAAAATATATAATGAATCCAAGAAGGGTTTAGATAAATCATGATTAGTCAGTTTTCATTTCTGAAATCTCCGAATATTTTGGATATATTCTCTAGTCTTTTAAAATAATATTACTCTGCCCTCCCACAAAAGTTCCTTAGCTCCATTATCAGGACACAGGATTAGCCATACTAAGGCTGACGATTTACCGCTGAGTATGCTCTCCTAGCTCCTTCATCTTGTAATAAACCAGTTTTGTAAAGCATGTGCCTTACAAAAATCACTTTAAATAGTCTCATAAATTAAGAAGGTCAGGATAGTCTAAATTCAACATAATATTCTATTCATAATCCTAATTTCATGCAAAAATCACTTCAAAATTTCCATTAACATCCATAATAAAATACAAGAGGAAAGCAGTTGCAAATTAAGCTTGGAAATGAGGGAATCAAATACTAATGCTCAGAACGTTTGAGCGCCACAAGAATAATATTTGAAAGACTCAGGGCTGAGACTTCACTTTTCCAAACTGCTCAATGTAAAAGACAACAGTAAAAGTAACCTGAGCAAGGGTTTGAATGAGTAGAAAATGGAGACACACAGCCAAAACGAGGAAGAGGGAACAAGGTTCAAGTCAAACGTTTCAATTATCAGTAATTCTAATCCTTCCTTGTTCCTTACATGAGAAATGGAATTTGTTCTGATAGAACAGGGTGAGGTAAGAAAAAAGAAAATGGAGAACTAGAAAGAAAGATAAGCTAAAAGCAATAATGAAAATTAATCATAACATCTGGGAAAATTTAGACGACCTTTATGGAAGCTGAGACACAAATTCCACTGAAACTAATTACCACATTTTCAACTTTGACTTTACGTGAAGTATGAATCTAGAGAGTAAAATAAATGTTTATCTTTAATGAAATGACTTTCAGGTAATAATGCATTGCTATCTTACAGACAGGTTGAAAACATTTTTCCATTACTAACATTTTTGCCAGAACTTGACATTTTCATCAGTCTGCCATACTTATTAATCAGAAGTTTAGTACTAATGCTAAAATAATTTCCATGTTATTCCTTCCTAGAGAATTATTTTTATCCCAGTAGTATCTATCACATTCTGAAAAAAAAAATGGGAAGCAAGACTTTACATGTTAGCTCAATACTTACAGATCCTAGGGTTCCCTCCCATCCCTCCTCTTCTCCTCTACCTAAGTATAATTCTCCAAACCAGAATGGAGGCAACTCATTTCTGGAATGTCTAGCCATACAGACATAATAACCAAAGAATAAATCTAAAATAGATGGCAATTTTTATCTTTAGTCATTGGATGAGTTATGAATTTCCTAATCTTCTAATGAAGCTTGAGAAAAACACAGCCAATCACTTTGGAAAAATATTGCTGGTTTATGAAATATATCCTTTGATTATCTGATCTGAAAAGTATATTTTTAAGTCAAGGAAAATTTTCAAAACGGGTATAATTTTACAACTTGGGAATAACTTTTAAATTGCTTGCACAAAAGTCTATAATTGCTTGCACATAAAAATTAACCTATGACATTAAGTACTAAGTGTATACTTCAATTAACTATATTTGCCCATTGCAATCATCTGAAAGTTTATTATTTTACATTTTATAGCCAACAAATTCTTCCAAGTCTTATGAGCAACCATCTCAAAATACAGTAAATGCCACTGGCCATTAAATAAAATTCCCTAAGGAAACTCATACAGTGACAGTGATGACTCATCACTCTATGTTTATTAGCAGGTTATAGGTGAGTAAATACCATTGACACTAATAAATCACCTCAGATCATTATGTTGAAAAGGATTATGGTGATAATATCAATGTCACAGCTGTATCACTTATTCCATCTGTATTACCTCGTTCCATGTATGCCTCATTCATTACCTCCTTTTCCCCTATTACTCATTGAAAGGAGACAGCATCTACTTAAATGTTATGAAAAAAATTGGTCACAAACAAATGAAAGCCGAAGACTTGTAATGGGAACAGAAATTCTGTGAACATTAATATTAACTTTCACTTGATTAAAAAAATGAAGTATTCTTATCTGAAGAGAAACTTTGCCTTGAGTATAATACATTTGAATTATGAAGAGCTTTTGTCTTTTAGAGTTCAGAGCTCCTCATTACCTAGAGAGAGATGACTAAATTACAGAATAATAAGCTGATATATTTGCAAGGAAATGCTGGTGCATTTGATTTAATCAAACAATTATAAAATGATATTATCAGATCTTTCAGATGGGAAAATGGATTCTTTGAAATTGGACATCGAACAAAAATCAAACAATGGAATTCCATTCTAACTCGGAAATCTTTTAAAATATCCACTCAACAAATATTGCCGCACCGAATATTTATTGAACCCTACCATGTACCAGACACTGTACCCAGCACTGGAAACATGTAGATAAGAAGATCTCTGCCCTCATGATGCTTAGAGTCCATAGAGGAAAAAGGTAAGCAGAGAGATTCTGCAACACTGAGAGATAAGAACAGTACTAAACGTGTACATTCAAAGATAGTCTCTAGTTACCGTTATAAAAGAGATGTTGTCTTAGTCCCTTCAGGCTGCTATAACTAAATACCACAGGCTGGGGAGTTTATAAACAACAGAAATTTATTACTCACAGTCCTAGAGGCTGTAAGCCTGAGATCAAGGTGCCAGCATGGTCAGGTGAGAACTCGCTTCTGGGTTGCAGCCTTCTCATTGTATCCGCACAGGTGGAAAGGTCAAGGAAGCTCTCTGAGTGTCTTAACAGCACTAATCCCACTCATGAGGGCTCCACCCTCATGATCTAATTACCTCCCAAAGGCATCACCTACTAATACTTTTGGGGGTTAGGACTTCAACATACGAATTTGGGGGGAACACAAACATTCAGACCGTAGCAGATGTGTTGCAGTCTCTTTTAACAAGATATAGGACATTTCTTAAAAGTTCTATTGAATAGGGCTTCCCTGGTGGCGCAGTGGTTGAGAGTCTGCCTGCCGATGCAGGGGACACGGGTTTGTGCCCCGGTCCGGGAAGATCTCACATGCCGCGGAGCGGCTGGGCCCGTGAGCCATGGCCGCTGAGCCTGCGCGTCCGGAGCCTGTGCTCCGCAACAGGAGAGGCCACAACAGTGAGAGGCCCGCGTACCGCAAAAAAAAAAAAAGTTCTATTGAATAATGAGCTCATCTTGGAGGTGAGGAAAGTAAAATAAAGTGTCAGTCTATGTTTTAGAAATTATCTCACCATATACTATTAATATCACTTGTTTTGAAAGAAAAATAAGAGACATGTTTATGTTCTGTGAGTCTGATGGGATAACATTGAACAGATGACCAAGACCTGACAAAAAATAAAGTTTTGATAACCACACTCTATCTCCTTGAGCAATTAGCATCTGTCTATTCTGTGCCTTACAGAGAAATGAGTGGATAGAAGATAAGCCCACACCATTCTGCCTCGCAGCTGAGGTGTAATAGCCTTGCTGTTAGAAGGACCAGACAGGAGTTAGCATGAGTGTGTGCATGGAGGAGGGGGAAGGGAGCTCTATGAAGAAGTCTGAGACCTAATCACAGAGACATTAAACCTCTTGCATTCAGATCACTTCCAATCCTTTCTCCTCTAACATCCCCTATACTGGAGTTTGGAAAGAGGGAAGACAGAGATTACACAGCTGAGTCTCCCTCCTCTGAGATGCTATTATCCTGTAGGGGGAAATGCACTGGCTGACCCATAAAGTTTATGGTTCTGATCAGGAGGGGCAAATATGAGGTGGATTGCTCCATACCACCAAGTCCACTATTTGTTCTGCAACTTTGTCAAGCGCCTGGTGGAAAGAGTGCTCAATTTGGTCAAAACACATAACTGAGTTTGGCAACCTCTTAGAAAAAAACTTGGTCAGAAGCCATTCTGCAATAAGCCCTTACCACAGTGCAAATAGGTTCCTCCTTGTTAGAATTCATGCTTTCAGAGGGTAGAGACCAAGTCTTTCATCATGTCCCCAGGGTTTAGTACCAGTGTGTTTTTCCCTGCATGAGATGCTTCAGAACTTGCTTAGTCCTAAATAATTGAATGAATGAAAGGTTGCCTGAGGGATTCATACTAAAGTCAAATATTGGATTCTAGTTTCCTTATTTTATTTTAAAGCATAATGCATAAGTACATCTGTTTACAGCAGAAACAGGCAGGACAGAATCACTTCCAACCCAACTAGTCATGCCATCACAGAGCAACCTCAGGAGTTGCTGTGCACTTCACCAGTTGGTGGGACCTGCTGAGCATCTTCCAGATTGCAAATCCCATGGATGGCATCAACTGTTTCCATAAGGTTTAGTCAAAATGGAGAGAGGTATTGGTGATCTTCTCTTTGCTACTGATGTGTAATAACATATGGATAAGTTCTTATGCACTGTTCTAAGTTATGGCTTTTGGTCATAGTCTGATGGACTGACACAAAATCAATACGACTACAGCCAGAAAGTGGCCAGCATGGAAAATAATGAACTCCTACACCAGTTGTTTCATTTATTTTTTTCACTTTTCCCCTGAGAACCATGGTGAGCTATGAAACTCCAGGGTTCCCATGCTTCATTGCAAATGCAATCTGATCGGGCTGTCGTACTTATCTTTATTATCTCCTCCCATACCTTCTAACCCCACCCCAGGACCTAGGGCAGTTTCCAGAACAGTACATCTCATAAATGTTTGTCAGATTACTGGCATTTCTTTGTAGCTAAATATAGGGGGAAATATACATATTCTTAGAAATCCTTATACATTTGAAAATCTCAAGAGGCCAAGGAATGATAATTCAAATGGACTTTATACTGAAAAACCTCAGTAAAGGAAACCAAACAACATCTCATTATCTGAAAGTAACTGCTCGAATCTGTTACAAATGTATTTTTATTATTTTTATCAGGTTTCTTTATAACTTTACTCCATAACATTTTTAATTGAAAAGAAAACTGTTTAAATCATTGAAATTCAACTGCCTATTTGCTCAAAGGAGATATTTATATAATTGTTTCCCCATTATAAATAACTGGTTCACTGCATGCAGAACTGAACTCTTTTGATGGTATTTCAATTCCTAAGCATATTTAAAAGCAAGAACGATCTGGCATTTCATTGGAGTTTTATTGAATTCTTTGATAATATATAGGCACATTATGGGCATCAAGTTTTTCTTTCTATACTATAGATATCATTCATATCCACCCAGATAAACATTTAGATTAACCACAGTTCACTTATTTTCCTTCAAAAATGATGACTTTTAAACACTGAGACAAGAAATCTATATATTAGTTTATTATTCAGCATGGCTTCTAGTTGTTTCCATTCTGAATCTACATTACCAGTAAATCAATTCTAATTTTCTCCAAACTAAAATTACTCAAAAAAAATTTCCGCAATAGCAAACACTGATCCAGCATGAAAACTGAAATAATTTAAAATTCATTACTTGTACTGTTCCCTCACCCATTCACTATTAGAAATAAAATAACTCTTCATCCCCCCCCCATTCTATGCCAGTGAAATTGAGCTACTGCATCATTCTTCTATAACAAACACTCCCTTTTTCAGACACAGTTATGCAAGACAGGAACAGCTTCTCAAAAAAACACAATTATGTTAGACAATTATTTAATAACTATGTAATTCAAACTCTCCCAACTTTTAGTCAATAATATTTATTTGGTGAAACACAATGAATTTTTTAGGTTAAGTGGAATAGTCTAAAATTTTAAGTATAGTTTAAGCTCCTTTTATAGATGGTACTATGGACCCATGTGTTTTAATTAGACTTGGGGGGAAAATTCTTTAAAATATGTTAAAACTTTGAATAATTTCAAATTTTTAAAAATTATAATAACTTGCAGATACGTTATTTAATGTGTATGTTCATGTATATATTAAATGTATCTCTGACATATATAGGAGCAATTATTATTAATCCCATTTTATCGATGGAGAAAATGAAAGACTAATGAGTTGTAAAATGTGTGAAACAAAAGGAACAGGATCTGGGTTTCCCAGTTCCTAATCAAGTACATCTCTTCTGATTATTAACTTTTACAGATTGAAATTCTAAAATAAATTGTGTTAACATCTTCAAAACCAAAATTTCTCTCAGCTATTACAGCATCTTGAAGTTCCAAGATGTTAGTAGTTTTCATTTGTTCACATTGGTTCAATTGCTGTAGAGATCAGGTTCAGATCACTGTGAGTTCAATTCTTTTAAAAGCACACATTGGGTTTCCCTGGTGGCACAGTGGTTAAGAAATCCACCTGTCAGTGAAGGGGACACGGGTTCGAGCCATGGTCCGGGAAGATCCCACATGCCTCAGAGCAACCAAGCCCGTGTGCCACAACTACTGAGCCTGAGCTCTAGAGCCCACAAGCCACAACTACAGAAGCCCACACACCTAGAGCCCATGCTCCACAACAAGAAAAGCCACAGCAATGAGAAGCCCATGCACCGCAACAGAGTAGCCCCCGCTCGCTGCAACTAGAGAAAACCCACACACAGCAACGAAGACCCAACACAGCCAAAATTAAAATGAATAAGTTTATTAAAAATAAATTAATAAAAAAAATAAAAGCACACATTGAGGGAACTCCCTGGCGAGCCAGTGGTTAGGACTCCACGCTTTCGCTGCTGACGGCATGGGTTCAATCCCTGGTCAGGGAACTAAGATCCTGCAAGCCACGTGGTGTAGCCAATTAATTAATTAATTAAAAGCACACACTGATGCCACAGACCAATATAAAGAAGGAACTGCAGGTGTAGCAATGAGCAAAGATGATGAATACAGGTTGGGAAATACTGAGTGTGGGATCCAAAGAGAGATACTCAGTTAGAGTTATTCAGTAGGCAGCTGTATATATGGACTTACCATGCACCAGTTAATTATGAAGGCACTTGGGACCCAAAAACAAATCCCAGTAGGGAAACAAAGGAGGGAACAGGTGTCAGTATCTTTCAGAGTCCAGTTAGGGCACAAAAGTCACACTTACTTTTAATAGATAGAATTTAATATAGATAATTGTTAACTATATATTGAATAGCTGAAAAGGCAGACAGAACTCTAAGGTATCACAGAGGTAAAAACCACAGGAAGCCATTACCACACCTAGAGTTGGAGAGACAAAGGGAAGAGGTTGAAATTATTAAAATTTAGAAGCTTGTTGAAGGGGCCTTCTGTGGGGACCCAGACTATCGAGGAGGGGGCACTGCTTGCCTGATGCTGGTGTGTCTCTGAGGGAGTTGGACAAGGCTGATCCTACCAGCATTAGTGAAACGAAAACTGGATTCAACTGCTTCTTTGGACTCAACTGCTGTGGCCAGGGTGAAGTAAGGTAAGGGTGACCCTGACAAAATCAAAAAGCCTGCATGAACCAACAGAGAAGAGCAAGTCCAAGTCCCTTCTCCCTCCACCAGCTGTGCATGCTCCCTGGCACCCCCTGTTGGCAAAGCCCAACACGGACACTCCTGACTAAGCAGAAATGTGGTATACAGAGTCCCAGCCTCAGCATGACAGAGTAGGGAATAGAAGTATGATAGGTTTGGAGCTGAGAGAGACAACAGCTTAGTAACTGACACATAATGGTTTATTTCAGTTGGAAGGAAGAGATTCAGAAATGATTTGATAGATAAACTAAGTCATAGATACTTGATTGCACTGAGTCATTGTAAAATATCAAGCATGGTATTAAGCAGCTAATAAGTCCATTAGCTCATTTAATTTAACCCTCACAACAACCACACGAAGTAAATATTATTATTCCAAGATTACAGATAAGAAAACTGAGGTTTAGGAAGCTTAAGTGAATTGACCAAGCTATACAGTTAGCATTTTTTCTGGTCTAAACTTCTGTTTTCCTTTATAACTTGAGGTAGTAGCTTTTAAACTGTGGTCTGTGGAACCCTCAAGCTCCAAGAGATTACCTGAGGGACCACAGGGAGAATGACAATCAGATGAGCCCTGGCTCCCCCATCCCTGGTTCAAACTGCAGCAACTCTACTTTTACCTATTTTATAAATGAAGCGGGTACAGAGGGAATGTGGGAAGCCATGTAAGATTCCACTTGAAAGAAATAGCTAATGCCGCTAAAATAAAGCTTGAAAACCTCCTCCTTAAAAGCAGATTAGTATATTTTTTACCCTATAGAGTTACTTCTGAACAATTCCTGATTGCTTAGTTTACCATCACTTCTCTCCTATTCTAGTTTAAAGGCGAGAACTGCTTTTTTAATATCCTACTGGTATCATCTAATTGCTCCTTTCCTAAATTGATGGCTCCTACTAAGAAAAGATGCTTTTAATTTATCCCAGAGTTTGACAGACTCAATAGTGCTCTTGGTCTTCTGCATTCTATCTCTCCGCTCAAGACTGAAGCCCAGAAACCTCCTTATCTCCCAGCCAGCTCCAAAGTCACCTGCTCATTACCTCTCCCAGTTGATATTTGACTTCTCCATCTTTAAACCCAGCATCATGCTAAGGCTCTGGGGCTTCCTAAAGGAGAGAAACTATATTTTTACTCGACAGACTAAAATCATAATACCTCTGTAAAAATTTTAAAATGAAGCCCCACAGAGCATCTACTGAAACCCTATTCAGGCTGCTCATCCGCCAGCAAGCCAGGAAAGTCAGGAAGTGTGTGTTCATTTCATAGCAGAACTTTGTGTTAAGTCAAATCCAGGCATTAAATAAAGGGTTACTATTACTAAGGAGTAGTTGTCCTTGACCTACAATTTGTAAATCTTTTCATTTATAAAAATTAATTGTATTTCAGCTGAGTCTAGTATTTTAGCCATTATGTGAAATCTATACACGATTATCCTTTGAGAATGAGAAGGGGGATAAAGACTATAAAATTTGGGTCATATTTATAGTTAGTTATTCATACACACATAAAGGAAATCTTTGTGCATCTTAAGCTTTATCAAAAGATTCTGCAATTATATCAAAGTATATCAAAGAGCCATGATATGACATTAGGTAAGGATGTAAATTAATTTTAAGCCATGTGGAGTCATTAAGAATGAAAAGGAACATGCCATGGAGAATTAAGGACAATTAAAAACACTTATGGACCAGAGGGCAGACAGCAGAAGCAAGAAGAGCTACAATCCTGCAGCCTGTGGAACAAAAACCACATTCACAGAAAGAAAGACAAGATGAAAAGGCAGAGGGCTATGTACCAGATGAAGGAACAAGATAAAACCCCAGAAAAACAACAAAATGAAGCGCACATAGGCAACTTTCCAGAAAAAGAATTCAGAACAACGATAGTGAAAATAATCCAGGACCTCGGAAAAAGAATGGAGGCAAAGATCAAGAAGATACAAGGAACGTTTAACAAAGATTTAGAAGAATTAAAGAACAAACAAACAGAGATGAACAATACAATAACTAAAATGAAAACTACACTAGAAGGAATCAATAGCAGAATAACTGAGGCAGAAGAACGGATAAATGACCTGGAAGACAGAATGGTGGAATTCACTGCTGCGGAACAGAATAAAGAAAAAAGAATGAAAAGAAATGAAGACAGCCTAAGAGACCTCTGGGACAACATTAAACGCAACAAAATTTGCACCCTAGGGGTCCCAGAAGGAGAAGAGAGAGAGAAAGGACCCAAGAAAATATCTGAAGACATTATAGTCGAAAACTTCCCTAACAAGGGAAGGGAAATAGCCACGCAAGTCCAGCAACCGCAGCGAGTCCCATACAGGATAAACCCAAGGAGAAACACACTGAGACACATAGTAATCAAATTGGCAAACTTTAAAGACAAAGAAAAATTATTAAAAGCAGCAAGGGAAAAACAAAAAATAACATACAAGGAAACTCCCATAAGGTTAACAGCTGATTTCTCAGCAGAAACTCTACAAGCCAGAAGGGAGTGGCATGATATACTTAAAGTGATGAAAGGGAAGAACCTACAACGAAGATTACTCCAAGATTACTCAAGATCCGGCAAGGATCTCATTCAGATTCGATAGAGAAATCAAAAGCTTTACAGACAAGCAAAAACTAAGAGAATTCAGCACCACCAAACCAGCTCTACAACAAATGCTAAAGTACTTCGCTAAGTGGGAAACACAAGAGAAGAAAAGGACCTACAAAAACAAACCCAAAACAATTAAGAAATGGTCATAGGAACATACATAGCGATAATTACCTTAAGCGTGAATGGATTAAATGCTCCAACCAAAAGACACAGGCTTGCTGAATGGATACAAAAACAAGACCCATATATATGCTGTCTACAGGAGACCCACTTCAGACCTAGGGACACATACAGACTGAAAGTGAGCAGATGGAAAAAGATATTCCAAGCAAATGGAAACCAAAAGAAAGCTGCAGTAGCTATACTCATATCAGATAAAATAGACTTTAAAATAAAGAATGTTACAAGAGACAAGGAAGGACACTACATAATGATCAAGGGATCAATCCAAGAAGAAGATATAACAATTATAAATATTTATGCACCCAACATAGGAGCACCTCAATACATAAGGCAACTGCTAACAGCTATAAAAGAGGAAATCGACAGTAACACAATAATAGTGGGGACTTTAACACCTCACTTACAACAATAGACAGATCATCCAAAAGAAAATAAATAAGGAAACAGAAGCTTTAAATGACACAATAGACCAGATAGATTTAATTTATATTTATAGGACATTTCATCCAAAAACAGATTACACTTTCTTCTCAAGTGCGCATGGAACATTCTCCAGGATAGATCACATCTTGGGTCAAAAATCAAACCTCAGTAAATTTAAGAAATTTGAAATCATATCAAGCATCTTTTCTGACCACAACGCTATGAGATTAGAAATCAATTACAGGGAAAAAAATGTAAAAAACACAAACACATGGAGGATAAACACTACGTAACTAAATAACCAAGACATCACTGAAGAAATCAAAGAGGAAATCAAAAAATATCTAGAGACAAATGACAATGAAAACATGATGATCCAAAACCTATGGGATGCAGCAAAAGCAGTTCTAACAGGCAAGTTTATAGCTATACAAGCCTATCTCAAGAAACAAGAAAAATCTCAAATAAACAATCTAACCTTACACCTAAAGGAACTAGAGAAAGAAGAAAAAACAAAACCCAAAGTTAGCAGAAGGAAAGAAATCATAAATATCAGAGCAGAAATAAATAAAATACAAAGAAAACAATAGTAAAGATCAATAAAACTAAAAGCTGGTTCTTTGAGAAGATGAACAAAATTGATAAACCATTAGCCAGACTCATCAAGAAAAAGAGGAAGAGGACTCAAATCAATAAAATGAGAAATGAAAAAGGAGAAGTTACAGCAGACACCGCAGAAATACAAAGCATCCTAAGAGACTACTACAAGCAACTCTATGCCAATAAAATGCACAACCTGGAAGAAATGGACAAATTCTTAGAAAGGTATAACCTTCCAAGACTGAACCAGGAAGGAACAGAAAATATGAACAGACCAATCACAAGTAATGAAATTGAAACTGTGATTAAACATCTTCCAACAAACAAAAGTCCAGAACCAGATGGCTTCACAGGTGAATTTTTTGTTTGTTTGTTTGCTTGTTTTTTGCGGTACGCAGGCCTCTCACTGCTGCGGCCTCTCCCGCTGCAGAGCACAGGCTCCGGACGCGCAGGCTCAGCGGCCATGGCTCACGGGCCCAACCACACTGCAGCACGTGGGATCCTCCGGGACCAGGGCACAAACCTGTGCCCTACGCATCGGCAGGTGGACTCCCAACCACTGAGCCACCAGGGAAGCCCCTTTACAGGTGAATTCTATCAAACATTTAGAGAAGAGCTAACACCCATTCTTCTCAAACTCTTCCAAAAAACTGCAGAGGAAGGAACACTCCCAAACTCATTCTATGAGGCCACCATCACCCTGATACCAAAACCAGACAAAGATGCTAAAAAAAAGAAAATTACAGACCAATATCACTGATGAATATAGATGCAAAAATTCTCAACAAAATACTAGCAAACAGAATCCAACAACACACTAAAAGGATCATACACCATGATCAAGTGGGACTTATCCCAGGGATGCAAGGGTTCTTCAATATATGCAAATCAATCAATGTGATATACCATATTAACAAGTTGAAGAATAAAAAACATATGATCATCTCAATAGATGCAGAAAAAGCTTTTGACAAAATTCAACACCCATTTATGATAAAAACTCTCCAGAAAATGGGCAAAGAGGGAACCTACCTCAACATAATAAAGACCATATATGACAAACCCACAGCAAACATCATTCTCAATGGTGAAAAACTGAAGGCATTTCCTCTAAGATGAGGAACAAGACAAGGATGTCCACTCTCACCACTATTATTCAACATAGTTTTGGAAGTCCTAACCACAGCAATCAGAGAAGAAAAAGAAATAAAAGGAATACAAATTGGAAAAGAAGAAGTAAAACTGTCACTGTTTGCAGATGACTTGATACTATACATAGAGAATCCTAAAAATGCCACCAGGAAACTACTAGAGCTAATCATTGAATTTAGTAAAGTTGCAGGATACAAAATTCATGCACAGAAACCTCTTGCATTCCTATACACTAATGATGAAAAATCTGAAAGAGAAATTATGGGAACACTCCCATTTACCATTGCAACAAAAAGAATGAAATACCTACGAATAAACCTACCTAGGGAGACGAAAGATTTGTCTGCAGAAAACTATAAGACACTGATGAAAGAATTTAAAGATGATACCAACAGACGGAGAGATATACCATGTTCTTGGACTGGAAGAATCAATATTGTGAAAATGACTATATTATCCAAAACAATCTACAGATTCAATGCAGTCCCTATCAAATTACCAATGGCATTTTTAATGGAATTAGAACAAATCATCTTAAAATTTGTATGGAGACACAAAAGACCGTGAACACCCAAAGCAGTCTTGAAGGAAAAAAATGGAGCTGGAGGAATCAGACTCCCTGACTTCAGACTATACTACAAAGCTACAGTAATCAAGGCAATATGGTACTGGCACAAAAACAGAAACATAGATCAATGGAACAAAATAGAAAGCCCAGAGATAAACCCACACACCTATGGTCAACTAATCTATGACAAAGGAGGCAAAGATATACAATGGAGAAAAGACAGTCTCTTCAATAAGTGGTGCTGGGAAAACTGAACAGCTACATATAAAAGAATGAAATTAGAACACTCCCTAACACCATACACAAAAATAAACTGAAAATGGATTCGAGATCTAAATGTAAGACCGGACACTATAAAACTCTTAGAGGAAAACCTAGGCAGAACACTCTGTGACATAAATCACAGAAAGATCTTTTTTGACCCACCTCCTAGAGTAATGGAAATAAAAACAAAAATAAACAAATGGGACCCAATGAAACTTAAAAGCTTTTGCACAGGAAAGGAAACCATAAACAAGACAAAAAGCCAACCCTCAGAATGGGAGAAAATATTTGTAAACGAATCAATGGACAAAGGATTAATCTCTAAAATATATAAACAGCTCATGCAGCTCAATATTAAAGAAACAAACAACCCAATCCAAAAATGGGCAGAAGACCTAAATAGACATTTCTCCAAAGAAGACATACAGATGGCCAAGAATCACATGAAAAGCTGCTCAACATCACTAATTATTAGAGAAATGCAAATCAAAACTACAATGAGATATCACCTTACACCAGTTAGAATGGGCATCATCAGAAAATCTACAAACAACAAATACTGGAGAGGGTGTGGAGGAAAGGGAACCCTCTTAAACTGTTGGTAGGAATGTAAATTGATACAGCCACTATGGAGAACAGTATGGAGGTTCCTTAAAAAACTAAAAATAGGGACTTCCCTGGTGCACAGTGGTTGAGAGTCCGCCTGCCGATGCAGGGGACACAGGTTCATGCCCCGGTCTGGGAAGATCCCACATGTCGCGGAGCAGCTGGGCCCGTAAGCCATGACCGCTGAGCCTGCGCGTCCGGAGCCTGTGCTCCAAAACGGGAGAGGCCACAACAGTGAGAGGCCACGTACCACAAAAAAAAAAAAAAAACTAAGAATAGAATTACCATATGATCCAGCAATCCCACCACTGGGCATATACCCAGAGAAAACCATAATTCAAAAAGACACATGCACCCCCAATGTTCATTGCAGCACTATTTACAATAGCCAGGTCATGGAAGCAACCTAAATGCCCACTGACAGATGAATGGATAAGGAAGTTGTGGTACATATATATACAATGGAATATTACTCAGCCATAAAAAGGAACGGAATTGAGTCATTTGTTAAGAAGCGGATGGATCTAAAGACTGTCATACAGAGTGAAGTAAGTCAGAAAGAGAAAAACAAATATCGTATATTAACACATGTATGTGGAACCTAGAAAAATGGTACAGATGAACCAATTTGCAGGGCAGAAGTTGAGACACAGATGTACAGAACAAACGTTCGGACACCAAGGGGGGAAACCGCGGTGGGGTGGGGATGGTGGTGTCCTGAATTGGGCGATTGGGATTGACATGTATACACTGATGTGTATAAAACTGATGACTAGTAAGAACCTGTAGTATAAAAAAACAAACAATAAAAACAACTAATACTAAACTTTCTTTGGGTTATTTGTATGGAAATATGTTAATATAAATGTTTCAGACATTACATGAAATTTCTAAAAACCTTATATGTTCTGGTATAATGTTATAAGTCATAATTCTAGTTATTATTTTAAAATGTATACCTCAGAAATAAAAAAAATAAAAACACTTATGGCTTTTTGATCTGTACAAAGAAAACTATAACATTTTATCATCATAAAGCAACCACTCTTCATAATATTTAAATGCTTACATAAGAATTGGAGAGAATACCTTAAATCAAAGGAAACTAATTCCTTAGAGTTATTGTGTGTGGCTTTAGCATTTCCAAAATACCTTTCCTGATTACTCATTTGAGCTAGAGAACAATCCTTTACCCAGGAGAGGTATGTGTATCCTCTATTTACAACACCCAAAGATATTTGATGATAAGCCCAATGTCACACAGAAAGTTAAAGAAGAATGACATCTAGTCCTCTGCCTTCCACTACATCACACACAGCATCCAACAAGACAAGCGGACACAGCAAAGTGCCTGCACCTGCACACTAGGGTAAACACGTGCTCATGTGTGCACACACAGGCTCTCCTTAATCTAAAATACCCAGGAAATTTTTAAATAATTCCAAAAATGGCATTCTGAACAGCTTTATTATAAGAAACTATAAACTCACATAGCTAAACTTAATTTTGTTATACATGTATTTATCACAGTCTGATAGGTGTTACTGTATTTTCATACATCTCAGTTTCACTATTAGACCATGAACTCTTTGAGAAAAAGGACGATACCTTATATTTAATGTATATATTCAATGTATTTTTGTCCTCAGAGAATTTAACAAAATGCCTTACACATAGTATGTATTCAATATGTGGGGTGAATTATAATTCAAGCATAACTATACCACAAATCTTCTATGAATAAAACAAATTTAACTGTTTTTACAAAGTAGTCAACTGAGGCAAAGCCCTGATGTAGATTAACCAAGACAAGTTAGTGTCACAGTCAGATATAAACTCTAAAATCTAGACAATATAACAAAGAATTTTTGAGATTTAGAAGCCTTTTCATAAGCTTCTGTTTTACCTGTTACCTCTGTTTTAGGCAGTTTTGGGTGCTATTAAAGTTACAGTCAGAATCCTAAATCAGTGCACATCTAGCTTACTTGACACACATGTATTGAGCCACTGCTAGATTCTTAATACAAATATGTTGTGTGAATAAATGAAGGATGCTATCAGCAAGTAGCCCAGGGACACCAGAAAGATGCTACGCTGTGTCACTCAGGCTCCAGGCATTAATTTCCACATGAAGCCAGATTAATTAACTGCTCCTCCAGCTCCTTCGAGTCTCCCCACTGATCTGAAAAGCGGGCAAGTCACCTGCCATACCACTTACATCCACATCAGCCTACAGAAAAAGAGCCATTGACGCTGTAGTAAATTGAGGTCTTACTTTTATAGCAAAGTCCCAGCTCAGGACCCATCAGCTTCACTGACCTGAGCCATTGTGGAGAAGAAACTCTTTCTTACTCTAGAAATCTCATTGTAATTCCACTTCTTTCATTTTCCTAGTATGAGATCATAAGCATCTGGATCTCCATGGCCAGGCCAAAAATGAATGAGTGAATGAGCATTCTACACAGAAACAAATATGTTGTATGCAACATACATCCCTGGATTTTAATAATATAAAGTGTTTTTCATATTACATTCTCCAATTACATTCAAACCCTGTAATTAATTTTCACTAATTTGAAATTTCATTTAAAGATGAGAAAAGGGGCTTCCCTGGTGGCGCAGTGGTTAAGAGTCTGCCTGCCGATGCAGGGGACACGGGTTCGTGCCCCGGTCCGGGAAGATCCCACATGCCGCGGAGTGGCTGGGTCCATGAGCCATGGCCTCTGAGCCTGCGCGTCTGGAGCCTGTGCTCCGCAACGGGAGAGGCCACAACAGTGAGAGGCCCACGTACCACACACACAAAAAAAAAGATGAGAAAAGAATAGCTTGACTTTATTTCTGAATATATAGACATAAAAAGACATAAAAGCCCTTTCTATTTCTTTAAGTTCCCTATGGGAAGTTTCTAAAAAGTTTTTTGATTTTAATTTATCTTGGGTCTTTCCATTTTTTAACGTAATACTAAAGAATCACTATGCCTATGTGTCCTACATGAAACCATATTCAGTACTCCTCACAAGCTCTCCTGATAAAAAGTTTGGCTGTATGTATTTAAGTAATAAACTAACGAAAAGGTTAAGGAACTAATAGCAGTAAATGAATCCTTCTCAAAAGCGAACTTGAACAAATGCCACTGTACACATTACCTCGTTATCCAAATTATGTCAAGGACAGTTTTAAAAACCATCCAAGATCTTCTGAGAGTTCAGTTCAAGCCACCTGAACTGCAGTGAATCATTCCACCCTCTGTGCTGCACTGCCATTGTGTCCACTTTGCCTCATGTCACATTAGAAGACGTTCTGAAAGAACCACAGTTTTCAGGTATTTTCCTACCAAGCACAGCACATTAACAGAAACTGAAGATAAGGGGAAATGCAAATAATTTAAAAATTGGAGAGAGAACCATACATAAGTAATAAAATTTCAGTGCTCTCCTGAGTACTTACAGACCTGTCCTCAATGCTGAGACTGTCTCTACTATACTTAATAAAAGTTAATTTGGTAACAAAGATATAATCCTACACTACCCCGCAAAGACTTTTTTCTCCAAAAGGAAACTTTGACATACAGGAAAGAAAAGCATGACTATTAGCTAATATGACAGATGGCAGAGTGACATTCCCACCAAGCATAGCTGTGATTAATGTATGTGCAAATAACCATTCAATAGAAAAATCTCTACAGCACCAAACAGAAATTCTGACCAAATCATGGGTTGTCATGACAAGTCCTCATTATTTTCCCAACCCTGGAAACTGTTACCCATTTGGAATCTAATGGCTCAGCCACACCTACTGGTAGTAAAAATAAGGGTAGACACCCCTAAACAAAATATTTAACAATACATTATAATGGGCATCTTCTCTGAAAACGGTTCTGAACTCTGACAGCTCTATTTCTATTACACAATTGTGCAAATCATGGATGCTCAACCCAATTAACATAATCAGATTGCTTCAACTGAAAATTTGGATTTGGAATCAAGCAGCCCATCAGCAGCACGCCGACACAGGCACTCTGGAGCACCTAGAAAATGAGCCAGGTGTGGGGGCGGCTAGAAAACAGAAAGGAGGTGACGGCTTTCCAGTCTTTCCGGATCCTTTTCAGGGTCCCTGATGCATTCCTGCTCTTGTGACGTATTCCTGTCTCCTTATTATAAATTCCACTTTGTTGTTTAATTCTCGAGTTGACTTGCTACCTAAAATCCAAAGCCTTAAGTAATCATACACCTATACATTAAATTAGTTACTGTTATATTTTATTTACATTTCCAAAAAACTACAGCTTATTTCCTCACCCAAATTATAAGCTCCGTGAAATCAAAGACTATTCTTTATACTCCTTACACACACACACACACACAAACACACACACACACACACACAATAGTAATATACCGAATATACAATTATACATGCAATATATTATTTGAATATTGTAATACACTGAATATAGTAAGCCAGCTTTAAATAGTTGCTCATTAATTATGGCTCTATATTGACATCTTTTTGCCTTTTTATTAAAAAATGTTCTTGTTTATAATTATGATCCATCGCATGACCTACATACAAGCACATATGTTGTTTGGGAGTGTTTCCTCAGTATTTGAAAACACCAGGAATTAACCTCCTGGGACTGTTTTCCAACTTTTGGATGACAGATTGTGTTATGTGCTGTTCCTTATATTACTACTGAAACTAGTCCGTGTTAAAATGCAAACTAAGAAAAACAAAGAGCAGCCCTTGGGAGAATAAATACACTACCCAGAGAGGTGGTGAGATCCCCTCCCCTTGGGAAAACGTTTGTGTAACCAGGTCAGAAAGAGTTCAACTACGTGGCTCCATTGCTGAAGAGCAGGTGGCAGGAAAGAAAAGGGCTGCCTTTAGTGACCTTCCACGTTTTTTTCCTCAAAGTGTCCTTCTAGACTGTAACCATCACCTCTTCCCTTGAAATTTCCTCTCCCACTTATTTGGGATGGAACCCTGAGAGTGCTATGTGTATTATTTAACCCCAGAGTGACCAGGAGCAGGTCTTTGTTTATTCGTTTGAGGGTCCTCATATTCATACCTTTCTATTCCCAATAACAAAAGTCAATGTTCTCATTGCTTCACTCTGAGATCAAGCAACAATCCCCAAGCAGGACTCTCTGGTTTATCTCACTTCTTTCCAATTTGTCCTCCATAATACTACCAGTTCTAAAGCTATGTGTTTCTGCATCACTCCTTTACTCAAAAATCAACATGGCTCTCAGAGGCCAAAACTGATCCCATTTATCCATTTAATCTAATTTCCTTCTATGCTTATTCAACCATTCAACAATGTATAACAATCGTTCAAGGACAGGCATTTTCTAAGCATTAGGAAGATTACAGACAAGTAAACAGGATGCAGTACCATGGTGATAAGTGGTATGACAGAGATATGTATATGGTGCTAAGAAAGCATACAGAAGGCAATCTAAATGGGTTTATCAGAAAAGGCTTCCTGGAAGAAGTTACCAAGAAATGAAATCTAAAGGGCAAGCAATTATTAGCAAGGTGATGATGAGTAAGAAAGTAGCCTTGGGAAAGCTAGGGGTAGGGATATGGAGAAAGGTAAGTATTCCAGGCAGGAAGAAATACACGCATGGGCCAGTAAGCAGGTGGTGGTGGCAGAGATGAAGGAAAGTGAAGATAGGTACAATCAATAGGACTTGGTAACAGATTGGATGTGGGACGTAAAGGACAGGGAGGCACCAAAAATGACTCTACCAGATGTCTATCGTGAGCAACCATGTACACGGGAGTGTCCTATAATGAGGTGAATATGAAGGTATTTGATAAGAAGGTCATAAAGTCTGAAGAAAACCATTTTTCAATATGGCATCTTGGGTACAGGTAAGAATATTTTAAAGGTGAGCTCTTGAGAAGGATGCATGAATATATTTATAGAAGAATATGCAACAAATAATTAATATTTTCTAAGTCAGTATGATGGTCTCTTATGTATATCTTCTAAATGTTTTGGTATGAACACCTATTACTTTACAGCATTAAAAATATAGACATATTTCAAACAAAATAGTATTTAAAAATCTTAAAATATATATTAAATATATATTTTGTAATAAGGCTTATATAAGATAGAAGGATGAGGCAAGATTGCAGCAAAATACAACCATTTTTCTGGGATCAGTATGATGTCTATTTCTTCTTTAAAAAAAAGAAAGAATTGCATATTTGTGAAAATACAAATGAGGTACCACCATCTGGTATTCAGATCAAACTCATCTATCTGGTGAAGTGTGGCAGAGTAATATTCCAAAGCTCACAACATCTATTCACACGTTCCCTAGGGTGTTAACTTCCTCCACACTGAAGAAAGTAGCAAGCAAGGCTGATGCTCATGGCCCAACAGAGCTCATCAATAGTACTGAGAAATTAAGGCAAAATCATTTCTCAGAAAGAACATGAACTTATTTGAATTTTTTCACTTCTACCCCAGGCTTTCTGGCTCATATCAGTCAAGTTATTTTACCATTTAGAGGCATGAATGTATTTTTTTAATTTACTCATTATTTTCTGCCTTCATCTCAAAGGGCTTGAGGTCACTACAGACCTTTAAATGAGGCTCGTCCTTAAAATGAGGAAAACACCAAGACTCACCTCACAATATTTAACACTTCGAAAAACTAAGTAATGTTATTTAAAATCCAATATCAAATCATGGCTACGAGGAAAAGATAATGACCGTCAGCTGATTACTCAGTTTGGCATCTGTCGCAAAAACAGACTACCTACTCACCAAACAGGCTGCATCGTATTCCTGGATGCACAGCTACACTGAGTGTAGCCTCGTGGCAATTTAGAAGAGGATGGTGGCAGTGGAGATGGAGAAGAGTGATAGATTTGAGGTTCGGTAGAATCATTAGGACTCAGTAACAGATTAGATGTGGGAGATGAGGAGAGAGGGAGGTATCAAATATGACTACCAATGGCTAGCATTAGCCGCTGCATGGACCAGAGTATATAATGACATAAAGAAAAGTGTTAGACTGATAAAGGGATCATAAATTATAAAGGAGAATTTCAGTCAGTATGACATCTTGACATGGGTGAAAACAGTGGAATGTGAATAGAAATTGTGTTTGCCACTTACTACCCTGGTGCATAAAAACCTCCCACTACCATCCTTCATTCTGTTTCTCTACCTACTGGCTAAGTGCAGCAGACTCCAAGGACCTGGTATCTGATGGAGCCATAAAAGAAAGGAGACTGGGTCCCTGGTTGACCACATGGAAAATGTATTAGTTTCCCATGGCTGCTGTAACAAATTACCACAAATTTATTGGCTTAAAACAATTCAGAGGCTTCCCTGGTGGCGCAGTGGTTGAGAGTCCGCCTGCCGATGCAGGGGACGCAGGTTCGTGCCCCAGTCCGGGAAGATCCCACATGCCACGGTGCGGCTGGGCCCGTGAGCCATGGCCGCTGAGCCTGCGCGTCTGGAGCCTGTGCTCCGCAATGGGAGAGGCCACAACAGTGAGAGGCCTGCATACCGCAAAAAAAAAAAAAAAAAAAAAAATGCAAATTTATTCTCCTACATTTCATGAGTCAGAAGTCCTAAAATGGTTCAACGGGGCTGTATTACCCTGGAGGCTCAAGGGGAGACTGTTTCTTTCCCTTTTATAGCTTCTAGAGACCACTGAATAGCTCATGGACCCATCCTCCATCTTTAAAACCAGCAGCATAATATCTTTCAGTTTTTCTCTTGGCCCCTCTACTTCTGTCATCACATGCCTTCTGTGTCTATCCCGCCTCCCTCCCTCCCTTTTAATAACCCCTGTGACTACATTGGGCCTACCCAAATAATCCAGGATAATCTTCCCATCTCGAGATCCTTAATTTAATAACATCTTCAAAGTCCTTCTTGCCATGTAAGGCTCAGATGATTAGGATACGGACATCTTGGGGGGAGCGGGCATATACCACAAAAGATTTTGGACTTCCCATGAGTGAGAAAAAAACTACTATTATGTTAATCCACTAACTTCAGGGGGGGTTGCCTCTTATTAGCTGATATTACTTTAATAATGGTATCTATAGATCCACCAGTAAACATCTGTCCCTAGCTGGTCTGTAGGATAGCAACCATACCTTATGGTTACTAAAAAACTGCCCTACACATAACATGTTACAATACTCTGGTAAAGGTACTGCCAAGACATGAAATGGTACAAAAAGAAATAAGTACATACAGAGACACAGGTGAGACTGATAACTCATGGACAAGGTCTAAGTAATCATATATTTAAAGTTTTTTCCTGCCTTTCATGAAATGTAGTACTGTGGAATTATTACTTCAAGGTCAAGTCAACCTCAATGTCCATGGATTTTACTTTCTATAAGCTTTCTATTGCAATCATGATTGGGTTATCACCAAATGTTGTTTTTAACGAGAAGAAAACTAAAAGATGAGGTAGGGTCATGTTCCCTCTAGACATTCATCACCAGCAAATTCCTAATTACTCTAATGACTGTTTACTGGAAAAATAATTTAATGTGCTTTCATGTCTTCCAATTTAGAAAAAGAATCAGACTTTAATGTCAATGCATTTTTAACATTTTTCCGTGCTTTAGGGAAGCTGCTTTTAGGAGGGAAGTGTAATGAATGTTTTTAATCATACTAAAATGATTCGCCCAGAGTCTGTGGTTTAATTCAACTTTTCAATAACAACAAAATAGAAGACTAAGCATATTTATCAGTAGGGCTCCTCCTTTCTCAACATGGCTACCTACTGTTTAAATATATTTGGAAGGTAAAATTCAGGGCAATAGGAACAAATAAGCCTTCCTGGTTGATTTTCACAATTTTTTTCTAAATACATCTAAAGGGATCACTGCCACTCTTCTGAGAACTCCTGACCCCATCCCTCCAAGCAGTTCCCATCCTCAAAATCCACCTCACCCTATCCCACAGATACATTCCGTCCCCTCTTCCCTAGTTTGTTCTTATGCGCCCTTCAGGTTTTCAATAAATTCTTAATGTCATCGATGAGAATGTCACTGCTGAGAAGATTTAAGTCCCGTTGTTCTACTCAGGCCTTTAACTGCAAAGCAAACAACCTGCTTTCAATAAGCTTGTCCTCAGATTTAAACTGAGCAGACATCAAAGAATAATTTCTGTCCCATTTTTCTTCTCTTTGGTTTGAATCATACTCTCAGAGATTCCATCTAAATAACTCCCTGAG
The DNA here is from genome assembly GCF_963455315.2 of Globicephala melas. Lineage (NCBI taxonomy): Eukaryota > Metazoa > Chordata > Mammalia > Artiodactyla > Delphinidae > Globicephala > Globicephala melas. The sequence continues at coordinate 117,700,016 of NC_083315.2, forward strand.
GATGCTCCAATCGCCTCACCATCTTCACATCTCACTGCTTCTAAAGTGCTACAACCAAACCTTGGTGAGGTTCTAATGATACCTTTCTGTTCTCAGCCTAGAAAATAGCAGGTATCAAGGGGAGACAGATTTGAACACTATAATAAGGAACGAGATAAAGGCTTTTACACACCATAAAGAATTGATCTGTAAATGTTGACTGGTTCTTGAAAAGGGGTGAGCAGACACTGAAAATAAATCATGAGAGAAGGTCTTTTTCCCCATAATTCATCTAAGGTACAACTTTGCAACTGATATTCATAACCTTAACAAAGTTTCCAGAAAATGAAATATATAATCATTATATGTTCTATCACTAATCATGCTTCAAAATACATGTTAGCAGTTACATCACACTTCCAAGTTTTCCATTTTTAAAAACTCACAAACTAGATTCTGGAAAATGAAATGGAAGGCTGATGCAATCAAGTGGGTAATTTGTGCAAAATCCATGTGCCTCAATTCTAGTAATTCTGAGTAGTCCAAACACCTCTTCACCACTTCTTTTGGCTTTCCACACATCCATTTTCTGGCCCATTTCATGAAAAGGAATCAAGGAAACGTCCTAGAGAGAAGTTGGAGGCACTACTGAATGCAGGCCAATGAACCCCTGTAGATGAACCATCCAGTTCTGCTTGGCTCTGGGCAGTGTTCCCTCTGTTGTCTCTGCACCCTGGGATAATGTGACAAGATAGCTCCAGTACATGGCAAAAATTTAAATGAGCAGGTATAAAGTAGCTCCATACCTCTCCAACAATTAAAGAAATACTCCTTAGATTACCTCTTTTGTCTCTGCATTTGTTAACTTCCCTCTCTCAAGAACTACCCCCAAGGAAGTAGGACAATAGACTTTATTCTAAAGACTTTGGAATTCTTCACTAAAAGGTGTGATTAAGGACTAAAAATATTACTATCCAAACTAATTAGAGGGAGTTATGGTCTAATTTAGTTCTATGATGCAAAGCTGTTCTGAATTGGTTTTACTGGAAACACAAATTCTATTATATTCTAAATTCAACTGCACAATTCCACAGCAAAGAACTGGGTAATCCATATAGCTCTTCAACTTCCTTGTTAAGATTCAAAGTTTTGCTTATTTTGGGTTTTGAAATATGAATTATTTCAGTGAATCAACCTCTAATTTCAAGGAGATTTGAGGAACAACTCTTTAATTAGTCTTTATCATGCTTGCTTAAACCTTGCCAGCCATCTCTCTCCCGAAAGTAAATTAAAGTGAGAAGAGAAAGAATCTGAAAGACCTGCCATAACACAGCTGGCTACTTGACAGATAAATCTTCATAAGACCCATCATTCTGAAGAACGACATAATTTTAGTTCTAAGCACTAAGCATGCTCAGAAAAAGTTATAAGGCAGTGCAATGAGAAGTCAGAGTAATAATTTGTGTGTGTGTGAACAGTCTAGGTAAATATTTACATCTGATAAGTAATGCATACTCATTATTTATCATTCATTTTTAATAGTTTTCCTGCCTTGAAAATACTTTTTTACCCAAGCAGATATTCAGCTTCTCCACAGTTTTTAATTATTACCAACACAAAACACATATTAGCTTTTACCACCTTTATGTATTTTTTAATTATAATTCTATGTTTTCTGCCACGATTCACAAAATAAGCACCTAAAAGCCAGGCTTTACCAGTTCCAGAGTGTCAGTTTAAAAAGTAATTTTTACCTTCTGTTAGACATCAGAAAACATTAGGAACAGAAAGAGATACAAAGTAAATAGACTGACAAATATTTCTATGACCCACAGAAAAAGAAGCTACCATTATGTGCTCCCAGACACTGTGCAAAGTACTTTATATGGATTATCTGATTTAATCCTTATAAAAGCTCTCTAAGGATGTTCTATATTATCTCCATTTGATCAATGAGGAAACACCCTCAGTGAGGTAAAGCAACTTGCCCAAACCACACAGCTAGTTAGAAAATGGCCTATGGTGTAAGTCCAGATTTGTCAGGACAAAGTGCTCACTTTCTGTGACATGTTGCCTCTATGTGCAGACACAGGCCCACCTGGAAACGTATGTGATGCCTGCTCACGTGCCGAGGCAGAGATGGTTAGCTGTCTACGACTTGTGCCACCCTTCCATGCATACTGTTGTTGGTAAATGTCCACCCCATGACTCCATTTCCAACCACCACCCCTTACATCTAGGAGAGACTATACCACAGACAGGTTGTTACCAAGGGAATAGGGGCAGAACTGATGCATGCCACTTTTAGAGCTGGCCCATAAAAACCTCCCAAGAGATCCTCCATGCTCACCCACCATTCCATCTTCCATTTGATGTCAATCAGTGTTGCCAGATAAAATGCAAGACACTCCATTAAACTTGAATTTCAGGAAAACAAATAATGTTTCAGTGTACGCATATCCCATGCAATACTTGGGACATACTTATACTTACCAGGGGCACTGACATTTGGGTTGCCAGATTTAGCAAATAAAATGCATCAAAAATGTAAATGTCCCAAATATTACATGGGATATACTAAGAAGTTATTTGTTGAACTTTTATGAAACAGAAACAGACTCACAGACATAGAGAACAGACTTATGGTTGCTAAGAGGGAGGGGGAGTGGGAGAGGGATGGGCAGGGAGTTTGGGGTTAGCAAATGCAAACTATTATATACAGAATGGATAAACAACAAGATCCTACTGTATAGCACAGAGAACTATAGTCAATATTCTGTCATAAACCATAGTGGAAAAAAAATTTTTTTAAGAATGTATGTATATATGACTGAATCACTTTGCTGTACAGCAGAAATTAACACAACATTGTAAATCAACTATATTTCAATTTATAAAAAGAAGTTATTTGTACTTTATCTGAAATACAAATTTAACTGGTATCTGTTGGTCCACACACTGGCCCAGTACATGCAGGGCAAAGAGAGACCAAAGAAAGAGGCAGAACACTCCAGATTGGTAGGTGGCAGGTTTAATAAACAAAGGAACTTAAATATGAGGCTTGTCTTAGGTGGCCAAAAGACAAGTAGCTCTCTGTACCCACCTGCCAGAATCTTAAAAGTTTATACACAGGCCTTAACTGGGTTCAGTCACATATACAATCCAGACGGTCTCAACAACACATTACTGTCTCAAGGCTATGTCCGTGAAACTGGTTCCCACTGTGGGAATGGTGGGCAGAACACACATTCCAAGGACAGGGGAGGGGGTGGAAGCCTCCAATCACTCGGGCCCAGCTCATGGGTCACGTCCTCTCAATCACCTCCTCCAACATTCCACCCCTCCTGACCGGCACCCTCTTCACAAAGTACCTTGAGAGGTCAGCAAGGGGTTCCACTAGCATGGAGGTGGCTCATTTGGTGGCTATGTAGCTACCCTGGAGGCAGATACTATAGGAACAGTATAGGTACGTGTATAGGAACCACAGGAACAGTATAGGTACATGTATAGGTACCACAGGAACAGTATAGGTACATGAAGAGTGTAGGTTCAAAAATAGATTAAGATAATGATTCCCAAAATAGGTAACAATTTTTCCCACCAAAAACCCCACGATCTGAATCACTGATTTATGAAGTCCCCCTAGGCTACAGGGTCAGATCACTGATGGCATTTACTTGTACCCTCATGTGACTTAATAAAGATGATACATTACCTTACTCATCAGGTATCAAAAAACAACATTCTGTTTGGATAATGGCATAGGTACCTCCTTGCGAGGCAGTAATAATGTCCAAGGCCATCCTATCTTTGAGGACAGCTTTTCTCATTAGAGACATTTCAGTGTTCAATAAGGACAGGCTTGCTAGCTATCATTAAAGCTTGCTGGGTGAACTCAGTAAGGGCTTCTATGTGCACTATAAGGAGCAGCAAGAGTCTAAGGTGGAAAAGACAGATATCGAGTAGGAACTTGTAGGGGAGTCTTCCCTGTCTATAAGAATTACACTTGAAATATACAATGGAGAAAAGACAGCCTCTTCAATAGTGGTGCTGGGAAAGTTGGACAGCTACATGTAAAAGAATGAAATTAGAACACTCCCTACCACCATACACAAAAAAAAACTCCAAATGGATTAAATACCTAAATTTAAGGCCAGACACTATCAAACTCTTAGAAGAAAACATAGCACAACACTCTATGACATAAATGACAGCAAGATCCTTTCTGACCCACCTCCTAGAGAAATGGAAATAAAAACAAAAATAAACAAATGGGACCCAATGAAACTTAAAAGCTTTTGCACAGCAAAGGAAACCATAAACAAGACGAAAAGACAACCCTCAGAATGGGAGAAAATATTTGCAAATGAAGCAATTGACAAAGGATTAATCTCCAAAATTTACAAGCAGCTCATGCAGCTCAATATCAAAAACACAAACAACCCAATCCAAAAATGGGCAGAAGACCAAAACAGACATTTCTCTGAAGAAGATATACAGATTGCCAACAAACACATGAAAGGATGCTCAACATCACTAATCATTAGAGAAATGCAAATCAAAACTACAAATGAGGTATCACCTCACACCAGTCAGAATGGCCATCATCAAAATATCTACAAACAATAAATGCTGGAGAGGGTGTAGAGAAAAGGGAACCCTCTTGCACTGTTGGTGGGAATGTAAATTGATACAGCCACTACGGAGAACAGTATGGAGGTTCCTTGAAAAACTAAAAATAGAACTCCCATATGACCCAGCAATCCCACTACTGGGCATATACCCTGAGAAAACCATAATTCAAAAAGAGTCATGTACCACAATGTTCACTGCAGCTCTATTTACAATAGCCAGGACACGGAAGCAACCTAAATGTCCATCAACAGATGAATGGATAAAGAAGATGTGGCACATATATACAATGGAATACTACTCAGCCATAAAAGGAAATGAAATTGAGTTATTTGTTGTGAGATGGATGGACCTAGAGTCTGTCATACAAAGTGAAGTAAGTCAGAAAGCAAAAAACAAATACCACATGCTAACACATATATATGGAATCAAAAAAAATGGTTCTGAAGAACCTAGGGGCAGGACAGGAATAAAGACTTAGATGTAGAGAATGGACTTGAGGACACAAGGAGGGGGAAGGGTAAGCTGTGAGAAAGTGAGAGAGTGGCATGGACATATATACACTACCAAACATAAAATAGATAGCTAGTGGGAAGCAGCTGCATAGCACAGGGAGATCAGCTCGGTGCTTTGTGACCACCTAGAGGGGTGGGATGGGGAGGGTGGGAGGGAGATGCAAGAGGGAGGAGATATGGGGATATGTATATGCATAGCTGATTCACTTTGTTATAAAGCAGAAACTAACACACCATTGTAAAGCAATTATACTCCAATAAAGATGTTAAAAAAAAAAAAAGCCAGGATGCTTGCCATCACAAATCCCAAAACTGAGGCACACTGCCCAGACATTCAGAACCTGGCTGCCGTGAAAGCACAAAATGTTGGTCCTCTTTCTGACTCAGCTTGCTGCATAACAGGAAAACCGAAACCTAATGTGAAATCACTTTTTTTAAATGGTATTTGTCGATAAAACATTTTAATCAAATTTTTTATATCTTGAAGGTGATCAAAATTAAGCTATGTTTTCAGAAGTAGATCTGTTCTCATAAGTCTCTTCTCAAAGAAACAAACTAGAAATTAAAGTGAATCCCTGATCTCTTACTCCTTTGGAATTAATCATTTTGGGCCACTTTCTAAATTTAGTTACAAACCATAAAAACAAACATTTTCATACAGCACAGGGAATATAGCCAAGACTTTATAATAACTTTAAATGGAGTATAAGCTATAAAATTTTTGAATCACTATGTTGTACACCTGAAACTAATATAAAATTATAAATCAACTATATGTCAATTAAAAAAAAAGTTTAAGAAAGGGGCTTAACCTGGAATGCATGAACCTTCCAAAGTTGTATGCAAAGCTCAGCGTGTTTGTGCATAAGTATGCTTTTCTCAGATTCCAAAGTCTTCAGAGGCTTACAGAGACTCTCCCATACGCCTTATGTCATTGAAAGCAATAAAGGCATTAATGGCATGTTTCAATTTTACTTTAAAAAAAAATCAATAAATCAAGTAATTAACATTTTCCCCTTTAAAACAGCACTCTGAGAGCCTCCAGGTATGATTCAAGTCTGTGTGGGTATCAGTAGTAGGGATCCAAAAAGCACACCCACAACCCTATTTCCCACACGGCTGAGTACAGACAGCTGCCAGAATGCATGTGGCCACCAAGAAGTTGTAGTTTTATTTTTAATAGTCAACTGCTTAATGTGCACCCATAATGGACTATTTAACTATGGTTAAATTCAAGAAGTTTAAGAAACATCAACACCCAATTTAAAGAGGAGCATAAAAGTGATAATAATTCTCACATTTCACCTCAAAATCATCTTTTCCAGAATTCTAAATTGCATTCCTCTGATAAAGATTCTTATATAGCATCTCAAGATATCTCCAATACTTAAAAAACAAAGTTAAGAAGATGAAACAGAGTGACAGTTACATTAAATGTGGCATTTTAACTCATTGCAGGAAATAAAGGTTATCCACACCTGCAAAGCAGTACAGAAAAGTGCTTACAAAATAGCAGTAGCAGGCAGAAAGTTTTTTGTTTCTTATCACAGGGAAACAAAACACACACAAAAAGATACAAAATAAAGCAACTGCTTTTTATTTAAAGCACAAAATGCAAGAACACCATACATTAGTTTTTTTTAAAACACACACATATTTTCTTCTATTTTAGATACCTCCAAACAATGTGATGGGGCATTATGTCTGCAGCCTGCTCTTGAAAGGGTCAGGGGGTAAAAATTTCCTTGTCCCTTTCTTATAACTCTTCTGAAGGTTTTTAACTTATTCAAAATTTTAGAAATTAATCTACATTTAAATATCTATTTTATCCTAAAATCAAACACAAAATAATGTCATTTTTAATTTATTATTTATTGAAAAACCTCATTCTAACTTATCAATTTAAAGTAACCAGTGCATATTTTTCGCTAAATACTTATAGATTATTACCTTTAGATGTATTACATTTAGAGTGCATTAAAGATACTGCAATCTTTAATATTCTTATCTAAAATAAGATCTTTTTAACTTCACATTACTACTTCATCATATAACTTTCAAAACTGATGGAATGAAATGATGAGATTATATTTTACCATGAAAAGTGTTGGAATATCAAAAAGGTTTGCTTATATTCAAGCTCCATCCTGTTCATTATGGATCAAATACAGGATGGGGAAAATGAAGTTTTCAGTGTCTCAGCTTCAGCAGAGATACTCGCATCTCTCAGAGAAGAGTGTACAGGGGTGGATCTGGAGCCGAGAGACCATAGCTTCACAACTGGTATAACTGGAAGCCATAGTTTGGAGTTTTCCAATGGACACAACTGTTCAATTTTCTCCAATGAGTGAGTTTAGAAGGTAGATGCTTATATTGGTCTAGAGTTGCAAATTTGATAAGCAGGTGCCATAGAAAACAGACGGTAAGGGAGTTGAAATTTCTGGTGAGAGAATAATTTACGTTATTCACTGGATAAAGTAGGTCCTAGATAGACTTTTTTTTTTTTAATGGAGGGAAGCCAGGTAGGGGATGATAGACCAAAGGAAAAACTGGAAGGATTAGAAAAGAAATACTGGGGATGTGGTATTTACAGAGGGAGAAATTTTGTGGTTGTGTTTGCAAAATGGAATTCTGGTTGTTAAATCATTTTTTTGAGAGTAGAGAAAGGTGAAGAGACCTTCTGAGTAACATACCAAGGTGGTGTGGAGGTAAAGGGCATGATATAAAAAATGGCAAGAAAGTTGTAAATTAGGGAGTTGAAGGGACTGCCCAGGTGGATATTTTAAACAGCCAGGTTCGTGGTAAAGAGAAATATTGTAATCCAGATGCCAGAGTTCTTAAGGAATTCTGGAAATGGACCAGAAAACATTGTTTTGAAGATGAATTTTGGAGTTTAAATAGCAAGTCTTCAGGTCCAAATCCTCCATTTACTAGCTCATCTTGGACACATTATTTACTTCCTAGGCCTCTTTTTCCTATGTATAAAATGTCATTAATAAATTTCACAGGATTTCTGTGAGGACTAAAGAAACCTATTTAAAGAAACTTACAACTGTGTTTGAATATAGAAACCTGTGTTCCTCTTTGCTCTTTCATTTCTGCTTGCAAGCTTGAGCTCATTTCTTTCTTGTAATACCTTGACAAATGCACACAGTGGTTATCAACACACACTACTAAAATTCTCCTTTCCAACCTCTCCCTGTAGAGTAACAAGCTCATTAGACACACATCTGCCTTCCAAGTTATAACAAGCACCTTAAAGAGCTTGCACTGGATGAATCTTCATTTTTCAGCCTCCAGTCTCAGTATTCTTATTGAACACACTAGTCAATCTTAAGCCAATGTCACATATTTTAGATGTTTTTATGGCAGCATTGCATTTCTGGGTGCAAAATTCTATTATGACTAGGATATTTAATGCTACCACTAGCAGTAATGTTCTGAGTGTAGGTGAAAGTGTTGGAAGAAAGGGCAGCCCTGGAAAGTTAAGCTAGGAAGGAAGAAAGAAAGAGCAAACATGAAGGAAAAGCAGAGAGGTGACACAATGGGCTTACACTCTGGGCGGGGACCAAGAGGTCAGGGATGTAATTAACTAGCCTTGAGTTCCTGTTGGAGTCTGGGGACAAATTAACACCTTGGGTGTTGAAACTGGGTAGGGCTCTAGGTGTGGCTTGGCTTGATGACTAAGATGTTTCATTTACCAGAATTCTGGTTTCATTCCCTCTCTGAGCCCCACAATTTTGAATTTTTGAGGTCAGCCCTGATACAGCGCTTCTAATCCCTATCCAAATTTTGATGCCCAAGTCCTTTTGACAAGTGTACGCTTTGCACAAAAAAAGAGGGTGAAACTGACTTATAGCAGATAAAACTTGGGGTTGAATTTTAAAGCATACAGCATGATGGTTTGATTTACATATGTTATGAAATGATTACCATAATAGGTTCAGCTAACATCCATCTTCTCATATAGATACAATTTTTTAAAAGAAAAAAGAAAAGAAGAAAGGAAAGGAATTCTCTCCTTGCGATAAGAACTCTAAGGGTTTACTCTCTTAATAACTTTCATATATTCATACAGCAGTGTTATTCCCAGAAGTGAAACTGCTGGATAATATGGTAGTTCTATTTTTTTTTATTGAAGTATATTTGATTTACAATGCTGTGCCAATCTCTGCTGTACAGCAAAGTGACTCAGTTATACACATATACATTCTTTTTTTTTAAACATCTTTATTGGAGTATAATTGCTTTACCATGGTGTGTTAGTTTCTGCTTTATAACAAAGTGAATCAGCTATACATATACATATATCCCCATATCTCCTCCCTCTTGCGTCTCCCTCCCACCCTCCCTATCCCACCCCTCTAGGTGGTCACAAAGCACTGAGCTGATCTCCCTGTGCTATGCGGCTGCTTCCCACTAGCTATCTATTTTACATTTGGTAGTATATATAAGTCCATGCCACTCTCTCACTTCATCCCAGCTTACCCTTCCCCCTCCCCGTGTCCTCAAGTCCATTCTCTAGAGGAAGGGAGGGAGAGGGATGGACTGGGAGTTTGGGGTTGGTAGATGCAAACTATTACATTTAGAAAGGATAAACAACAAGTTCCTAATATACAGCACAGAGAACTATATTCAATATCTTGTGATAAACCATAATGGAAAAGAATATAAAAAGAATGAGATGATATTCATTGTAGTTTTAATTTGCATTAGCCTAATGACAAGTCATGTTGAGCATCTTTTCATGTACCTGTTGGCTTTTCATGTACCTTCTTTAGAGAAATGTCTATTCAGGTCCTTTGCTCATTTTTAATTGGGTTATTTGGGGGTTTGCTATTGAGTTGTATGAATTATTTATGTTTTGGATATTAACCCCTTATCAGATACATGGTTTGCAAATTATTTTCTCCCATTCTGTAGGTTGTCTTTTTATTTGGTCATGGCTTCTTCTGAGTATTCTTGGCTCCCTTGTCAAATACCAGTTGACCATACATGTCTGGGCTCTTGATCCTGTTCATTTGGTCTATTTCTGGTTTTATGCCTGTGTCACATTATTTTGATGACTATAGCTTCATAGTATAGCTTGAAATCTAAATGTGATATCTCATGCTTTGTTCTTCTTTCTCAGGATTTCTTTGGCTATTTGGGGTCTTTTGTGGTCCCATATATAAATTTTAAGAGAGTTTTTTCTTCTTCTATAAAAAAATGACATTGGAATCTTCATAGGCATTGCATTGAATCTATAGATGTCTTTTGGTAGTATTGACATTTTAACATATTAATTCTTTCAATCCATACACATGGGATGCTTTTCCATTTATTTGTGTCTTGTTTGATTTTTTTCATCAATGTCTTGTAGCTTTCGGCATAGAGGTTTTCATCTCCTTAGTTAAACTTATGAATAAGTATTTTATTGTTCTTGATGCTATTGTAATTGGGATCACTTTTTGTGTCTTTCAGAAATTTCACTGTTAATGTAAGTAACACTACTGATTTTTATTGCTAATTTTGTGTCCTGCAACTTTACTGAATTCATTGATTAGAGCTAACACTTTTTTAGTTGAGTCTTTATGATTTTATATATATATATATATATATATACACATATATATATCTCATGTCATCTGCAAATAGAGACAATTTCACTTCTTCTTTTCAAATTCTGATACCTTTTATTTCTTTTTCTTACCCAGTTGTTCTACCTAGGACTTCTAGTACTATGTTGATAAGAGTGGTGAGAGTGAACACCCTTGTCTTGTTCCTTAGAGGAAAAGCTTTCAACATTTCACAATTGAATATGATACACACTCATTTTAAAAAACTCAGGTAGATATAGACTAAAATGATATTAAAACATGTCTCTGAATGGTTATATTAACAGTTGTTTTTTCATTATAATCACCTATTTTTTTACTATTATCTATTAAACATGTATTTTTAATTGCAGAAATAAACACTTTAATCCTATTTTTAATGACAGTTAAAAAATGATGACTGATAAGACATATACTTTCTCTTAAATAAGAAAGAAGAATCCAGAACAGTCAGGATAATGTGATCTCATCTTTGTAATAATCTATATAGTTTATATTAATATATTACATTCTAAGAATTTATAATAAACTCATCATCTCTGAGCAGTAGGATTAAAGATGAATTTTACATTTCCTCATTTTGCTTATCTGTATTTTAATTGTATGATGCTTTTATAATTAAAATGTGTTATTTTAAGGGGATTTATTATTAATGATAAGTATCAATGAGTTATATGAAAAACAGACTTAAAAAGAACACATAACCACAGCACAAAAAAAGTACTAGTGTACAAAATGGGTTAAACAAATATAAATTGTTAATTCTCTCCCACCACGAAGAGACTTGTCCACTGTGATGCCCCAGGAAGAAGATTAAAATTATAGCACTAGGGACTTCCCTGGTGGTCCAGTGGTTAAGAATCCACCTCCCAATGCAGGGGACACAGGTTCGATCCCTGGTCAGGGAACTAAGATGCTGCAGGGCAACTAAGCCCGTGCGCCACAACTACTGAGCATGTAGGCCACAACTAGAGAGTCCATATGCCGCAACTACCGAGCCCATGTGCTCTGGAGCCCACGCACCACAACTAGAGAGCCCACAAGCCACAACTACTGAGCCCATGTGCCACAACTAGAGAGTAGCCCGCACACCACAACAAGGAGCCCACACACCACAACGAAAGATCTCACGTACCATAACTAAGACCCAATGCAGCCAAAATAAAATAAATAAATAATTTTTTTTTAAATTATAGCACTAATACAACTTGAAGAGATGAGGATTTCAGCAAGCAACCTGAAATGTCCTTAAAACAGAACTCAAAGAAAAGCCATCAATTTGTTTGTCTCTGGGACTTTTTTAAAATAACAAATGGAAAACATTATAGCTTTGTTATCTTGTGAAAGAGATTCATTCACTAAAAGCCTTAGTATTTACCAAATGCAACTACCTTGAAATTTCCCTGCAATATAAAAATTAACTTTTCAATCAAAAATTGCATGTTGTACATTTGTGTAATAATAATTCCCTGTTGCGCATGCAAGAAACTTGTCAAAACAGGGAGGCATAACATGTTAAAATACAGACTCTAACTGAATCCCAGTATAGCTCATTATGTTCTTTACAATAGCTCTACACTAAATTGATGAACAGAAGGCAGAAATAAGAAAAAGAAGAACTAAGTGCAAGCTGAACAAAGCTTATAAAGGGGAAACAATTTGCTGTCAAAAAACAAAAAAGCACACATGTTATTTAAGGTTAAATAACAAACAAGGGACATTAATTTTTTTTTTTTTTTTTTTTTTGTGGTACGTGGGCCTCTCACCGTTGTGGCCTCTCCCGTCGCGGAGCACAGGCTCCGGACGCGCAGGCTCACGGGCCCAGCCGCTCCGCGGCATGTGGGATCTTCCCGGACCGGGGCACGAACCCGTGTTCCCTGCATTGGCAGGCGGACTCTCAACCACTGCACCACCAGGGAAGCCCGGGACACCAATTTTTAAAACATCAATAGTTTTGGCAAACTCAGGATAGTTACTCTGTAAAAGAGAAAATCATATAAAGTAATAAAAAATATTTTGCAATAATAATTATAAATTCAGAGTTGAGTCTAATTTTATTCTTAAAAAATAGTAATCTGCCTACGTTGAGAATGAGACAGAATAGCAAACAATGAAAAACTGAAAAATGCAGAGTGGAAAAACAATTCTAAAAGAAACAGCAACCAAAAACCATGATGGGTTCCTAATTTTATCCAGTCTAGAAGGTGTAATCAATACTCTTTCCAACCATTTGATTAAATGATTAAAGCGTTAAAGATGCCCAGATACTAAAAGCTTCAGTTGCTAAGATTAATGTGTATCCTTCCCAGAACACAGACCCTTTCCAAAAATAATGAGTAAGTGGAACCAACAGAGGCTGAATTGGGCAAAGCTTTGTTGCCTCATAAGCAAAGAAGAGAAATACTTTAGGAAAAGCCATTGTAATATGTGGTTTCAAGGCAGAAGCTATCATTTCCCCCCAAAAGAAGCAGTGCTGTGGCACAAATCCAAGGGCACAAGTCCCAGAGAACACAATGGTGCCTCTGGAGCAAAATGGTAACCTGATACTGGGCAATGCAAAGAAAAAGCTGATGAATCAGGTCCACTGACACAAAATAAATGCTGTGAAAGAGAACACTTAACTTTAACGTCATTAACTCCAAAGGAGTGGACTTTCTACTGACCAAGCTAAATATCTCAATAAAAAGCACTGCTTAAATACACAAGGAAAGACTCTTTTTGTGTGAAAAGGATTCTTTTTTCATATAATTTTTAACCGACTCCCTGTTTCCTTAGCTAGCTTCAGCATAGAAACACAACTACCTTAAGAGGCAACCACAGGGTCGGTACCGACAGAGAGCTAGCTCTATCCTTGGTCAGTCAGCCACAGGATGAAGGCTGAAGGACACCAAGCTCTGCCAAAATTTCTCTTCAATATGCCCCCATGAGAGGCACTCCATGGAATTAAATCATTATACTTCTTAAATGTCGCTAATTAAACGCAGCTAGAAGTCATCTGAAGAATTTATTAGTTAAGATTGCATTCAGCTGCCAATACCAGATGCCTACCTCACTTGAGAGGGATTTATTTATTTCCAGCCACAACTTTTGAAGGAATTTCTACCAAGCTGCTATGTCATCAAGGACCCAGGTCTTCTATATTTTTGCCTTTCCTGGTGTATGACTTTCTTCCTTAAGGTCACAGGATGGCTGCTGCAAGTTCTATCTGCTGTTAAAAAGCTGAAAAATAACAAGATGTAGCCTGGTAACTCCAGAAACCAGACTGTCTTTTAAAAGCCCCCTTTCCCATTCTTCCCAGACAAGAGTAAGACTAACTTCTGATGCATATGATTACTGCCTATATCAGTTTCAGTTGCAGACTTAGAATAAATTTTCCCTCTGAGCTAGCAATGAAGTTCAGGAGTTCAGTTATCAATGCCTCATCTTTCAAGATTCTCTAATATGGAAATGGGGAAAGACCTCTAGGTAAGTGCCAAAGTTCTCACAGGCAAGGATAAAATGCCCATATCTCTTACCAACTAGGGAAGGGCCAATTTTCTAGGTAGACTAATAATCACAATAGCAACTACAATAATGCAAGTGCTAATTGTATATTAGATACTGTGTTAAGCATTTTATACTTATCACAGGAAATCTGAGCAATACCCTTGTATTTGAGGTACTTCTGTTAGCCCCATTTTAAAGCTAAAGTAGTACCTGAGAATTAGGATTAAATGACTTGTCGAAAATCACATAGCCAGGAGGTGAAAGAGCTGGATTTAAACCTAGAGTAAATGAGTCAAATAGGAGGTTGGGACTCAAAGGTTCATAGTCTCTTTCTCAGATGGAGGCCAAAGGCTTTAGTTAAACACTCGTTGCTCTCCCAGAAGCTGAGAATACTTTCAGCTGAACTGGAATAAAGGTGCAGTAAATTGCAAATTCAACACAGACCCTTAGGTTACAAAAACCATTAGTCTGTACAGCAGGATTTTGTGGGCCCAGGGATCCTGAGCCACAGGGCTTTGAAAGATTGTTTAATGCAATGCCAGTTTCTAAAAGCTTTTGTATGAGCTTTACTATCTTCCCATCGGTTAAATATGAGCCAATATAAATCACCATCATCAGCGTAGCTTAGATACTGCATTCACTTCACAATTTGTTTACCGCTACAGGGAAAGTGCCTGTTTGATCACACCAAAAGGATGCATGCCATTGATGCTAAATTACATTTTTCAAATTAAATAAATACATACTCATAACATGACAGAGGGAGAAGCAATAGTAAACCAAAAAATATGTACACAGTGCAAGTTATAAAAGCCTATGTCACCATAAACCAAGTTTAAGGGAACATAGTAGTACAATCAAATCCATCCTTACAGAGATAAAAATATCCTTTATTAAGTTAAAACAACATACTGGTGAATGAAAACTATACAGATGACATAAGAGAACAAGATTGTTGACACTCCCCTTAAGTCAGCAAAAACTTGCAGTCACGAAGCCTCACAGGTGGCAAAATAAGCCATGTTCTTCTGGGAAAGTAATAAACATGCCTAACAATTTTAAAGGTTAAATAAAAACAAGGTTATCCTTCTGTTTTTTGTTCTGTTTTGTAGGCAAACGGCCTACTCTTTTGTGAGACCATGGCTTCAGAAATTTGGGACTTGGAAGTTTTGCGTGTGTTTGTGCTTGTTTTGTCTTGGTTTTTTGCTTTCTCTCTCCTAAGGTGAAATTCACATATCATACAATTTACCATTTTACAGTGAACAATTCAGTGACATCTAGTACATTCACAGTGTATGCAACCACCACCTCTATCTAGTTTTAAAACATCTTCCTTACCTCAAAACAAAACTCTGTACCCATTTAGCAGTTACTCCCCACTGTGCCCTCCCTCTGGGCCCTGGCAACCACCAATCCGCTTTCTGTTTCAATAAAGAATTTATGAAATGTATGCTTTGGTAAGTTTACCCCGAAGTTTTAAATATTTTACAAGTGTTTATTAAATAATAATATAATTATATATCATTATATTATATATTTATTATATAATTATATATTTATTATATAATTATATATTATATATTATTATATGTTTATTATATAATTACTAAATAAAAGGGATAGACTTTCTAAATCAGGAAGATAGTACAATTTAGACTCAGATTTCCAATACAATGCCTCCACCATTTTTTTCTTATTTTTACCCAGTAGTACAATCAAATCCATCCTTACAGAGATAAAAATATCCTTTATTAAGTTAATATAAACACAGAGAGTCATATACTCTGGATGTAAGTAACTGCTCATGCTACAACAGAGAAAGGTGGGAAGGCTACCCGGGTCACGAAAGTACAAAGACGATTCTGTATCCTTCCATGTCTCTTCCAACTGTCTAGAATTTTGTGTGGCAGATTCTGACAGACACCATGTGGCCTTTCAAGTGACACTCCTGTACTTCACTTTACAAATGTCAAACCACCTCCCAAAACAACTGTGAGCTCAACTGTTAACCAGGATATTCTCTTACAGAAAACTATAAAAATAAAATCTGCTATCTTCTGGGCTCAATTCTCCCCAAAGCGTATAGAAAATAGTGGTTATTATATAAAACTTTACTTTGTTGCTATCTCCATGTACAGATCATACTGTCATACCAGATACAAGTTCATGTTAAGGGAATGAAAAAGAACGTGGCTAAAAGACATTCAATCATTCAACCTGGCAGAAGACACCTGGAACAATATCAGAAAATAACAGTAAATACTTACATAGTGCTTACTCTGCTCGTGGTACTGTTCTAAGCTTTATTATTTATTTATTTACCATATTTTATTTAATGAGCTTATGTATGTTTTCACTTAATTTTCATAACAATCGTGCAAGAGAACCACTATCGTTATCATCCCCAGTTTACAGAGACTAAAACTGAGACACAAAGAGATTAAATGACTTGTCTGAAGTCACACAGCTGCCAAAGCCAGGATTTGACCCAGGTCACTTGGCTCCAGTGTCCATCCTCTTAACCCCCAGGTCACACTACCACTCTGCCCAAGTAATGACCCTAAGAAAAGGCCACTATTTAGCTGCTGAAATACTCATGGAATAATTGATTACACATTACAGAGTACAAAAAAGAGGTTCCCATTTTATTTAGTGCCTTGAATTAGATGAGGAAGTTAGCTGAGCTATAGATGGGTCCTAATTTTATAATTAATTTAGAAGAGCTGTGTTTCTCACTGGCCAAAAAAAAACAAAAACAATGAATAATAAATTTTCTCAGCACTCACCAAAAAAATAAACAAAAAAAAACGATTTAAAGAACTATTCGGCTTTAAAGTAAATCTGAATTCTACACAAAGAAGACTGTGAGATAATAGAAAAATATATATATATATACTGGTCTCTGTGCCACCCCCCACCCTCCCTCGGTTCCTGGCACAGAGCTCCTAAAACCCTTGTAAATTCCTAAGTGATAAGAGCACTAGGAGCATCTTTTGTTCTAATAAGGCAATTCTGAGTGGTCTCCTGGATGGCTCCTGGATGAGGGATGGTCACCAGAAAGACCAAGCCATGATTAGAAGCTTGGACTTTTCGGCCCCTCCCCCCATACACACCTCCCCAGAGAAGGGAGAGGAGCTGGAAATGATGTTAATAATAGATCATGCCTATGCGAGGAAGTCTCCATAAAATCACAATGGCACAGGATTCAGGGAGCTTCCAGGTTGGTCAACACATCCACATACAAGGAGGGTGACACAACTCCACAGGGACAGAAGCTCCTGCACTTGGGAACCCAGACCTCACCCTATGTATCTCTTCATCTGGCTGTTCATCTGTATCCTTTATCATATCCTTTAGTAAACTGGTAAACATAAGTAACTGTTTCCCTGAGTTCTGTGAGCCACTCTAGTAAATTAATCCAACCCCAGGAAGGGGTCATGGGAACCTCTGGGTTATAGCCAATCTGTCAGAAGCACAGGTGACAACCTGGACTTGCAATTGGCATCTGAAGTGGGGACAGTCTTGTGAGACTGAGCCCTTCACCTGGGGATCTGACACTATCTCCAGGTAGTGTCAGAATTGAGTTAAACTGTAGAACACTCAGCTAGTGTCACAGAATTGTTTGGGTGGGGAAAAAATCCACACATCTGGTGTCAGAAGTGCTATGAGTGTGGAGTGTGGTAGTAGTGTGAATGTAAAGGAGACACACAGGAAAGAAAGACACAGGAGGTGGAGAACAGGGTTTTTCCCCACTCAGAAGGGGAAGACTGAACTTCCCTGGTGGCGCAGCGGTTAAGAATCTGCCTGCCAATGCAGGGGACATGGGTTTGAGCCCTGGTCCAGGAAGATCCCACGTGCCACGGAGCAACTAAGCCCTTGTGCCACAGCTGCTGAGCCTGAGCTCTGGAGCCCACGTGCCACAACTACTGAAGCCCGCGCGCCTAGAGCCCGTGCTCCGAAACAAAAGAGGCCGCTGCAAGGAGAAGGCCGCACGCGGCAATGAAGAGTAGTCCCTGGTCGCCGCAACTAGAGAAAAGCCCACGCACAGCAACGAAGACCTAACACAGCCAACAATAAATAAATAAATAAATATTTTTTTAAAAAAAGGGAAAGACTGAGTGTTTTTCCTAATACGAGTATATATTTGGTTCCCTGAATTTTCCATATCCTCTAATCTCCACTATATCCCTCTTTGCTCTAACTTGCCCATAAGATTCTAAATATTCTACCATACATGCAACCCTGCCTCAAGCAGTTTTGAAAGCTTTTGAGTAAGTCACAGAAGAAAGCAAAAGGTGACAACTGTAATTTACAAACTATAATACTGCCTGGCAACATAGCAGTTACAGTAGTTTTCTGGGTTTTCTTTACTTTCTAGATAGAAGAGTCTAAGAATAGCCTAGAGAGATACATGCTGTAGAATTGCAGTGCTCCAGCGCTTGATAAATTCAGTTTTAAAAAAACTGGCGCACTATTTGAAGGATATCCCAGGCATGTATTTTCATGTTTTGATTGACTGTTTGAGCATCATGTCTAATTTCCCAAGATCACCATCAATCTCCAAAATCCCTTTCCATCCTTTCCCAATACTCTCCTTCACGTTCCCTATGTTCTAGATCAGGCCTATCCAGAGAATTTTCTGTGATGAAGCAAATGTATTGTACCTGCACTACACAATACAGTAGCCATTAGCCATCTATGCCTACTGAGCACTTGAAATATCGCTGGTTCGACTGAGGATCTAAAATTTGAGTTTTATTTCATTTTCATTAATTGAAATTTAACTAGCCAGATGTGGCTAGTGGCTCCCGTATCGGACAGTGTACCTCCAGACAAAGAGACCAACTTGTCCGTTCTTACCCTTTCTCATTTACTCCATTAGTATTTATTGCCCATGTGCTCTGGGCCATGCATCATGCTAGGCTCTGGGCATATAATGGTGAACAAGACACCTCTGACCTTATCAATGCTGAGGGAGACAGCTATTCCTCAATTACAACAAACAAGTTCTTAATTTCAAATCATAGTACTGCATCTCATCAATTCTAAGATGTTATGTTTTTCATATATTAACATTTCCAGAATCAGGGTGTATGCCTTATACCAATGGCATCTTACAACCACTGCCACGCAGGCCAGTCATGGCAAACTTTCATTCCCTGCACATACAGGAACTCAGGCATTATTCCTAGTGGCATGACCAGAAAAAAATGCAACCCCTCAACATTTCAGCCAACAAATTACAGAAGGGTCATTTGAAGAAAGTATATGAGTCCGGGTCATTATTGTTCAATTAACACCTTCTGGTAGGATCAAGAAAGCACTTCCTGTTGATACCTTCTGATAAAATCAAGATGACACCTGCAACAAAACTCAAAAATCTGGGATCTGTGTCTTGGAAGAAAACTCAAAAGACAAGAGTAGAGCACTCTGTTAAGAACTGCTGCATTACCGAAGTACCTGAAGGTACAAGGATAACACTTTGGAAGAACATGGACATCATCAACTCTACACTGTTTAGTGATTCAGAAGACTAAGATTCTAAATTTTAAAACCTATCTGGGGCTTCCCTGGTGGCGCAGTGGTTGAGGGTCCGCCTGCCGATGCAGGGGACACGGGTTTGTGCCCCGGTCCGGGAAGATCCCACATGCCGGAGAGCGGCTAGGCCCGTGAGCCATGGCCACTGAGCCTGCGCGTCCGGAGCCTGTACTCCGCAACGGGAGAGGCCACAACAGTGAGAGGCCCACGTACCGCAAAAAAAAAAAAAACCTATCTGAAATACCTTACTCAACTTATTTTGTTTATATTTTCCTTTTCACAAATGCACAAGAATAAAATATGATGAAATCCATGTCTATATAAATCTAAAAGAACTCTCAATAAGAATGAAATTTAAATTACGAAGAAAAGACATTGTATCATGGATTAATTGGGAGTGGGGCTTTTCCCTTTCCTAATAATACATAAAATAGTTGATTATTTTTCAATATATGGCATCGCAAAAACAATGAAATTTGATAAATGCAATACTCAAGTGTTCATACTTCCAATCCTTTTTTTTGCCACTTTTCCCTCTACCTGGAATGCCCTTCTTATTCATCTTTTTATTCCAGGTAAGATGCCAACTCATCACTGATCTTCATGTATTTTCCATCCCAATTAATTTTTCCCTCTCCTGAATTCTCAGAGTACCTTCTCAAGACCTACTATGGAGCACTTGGTACTTCCTTTGTTGTATTATAGTTACTTATGGGTGTTCTTAGCTCCCTCCGCAGAGTACCTGGAGTCCAGACTCCTTAAAGGCCAACTGCATGTCTTACTCAAACCTTATGTACCAGTTGGGATACTTGTTTGCCCACTGGAGTATTTAGCGAATGTACCAAGGCCTCTACAGCATATAATGACACGAAGATACCCCACAGAGTGATGTAATGTCCTTCAGACTTGAAATATGGCAGATGTTATTTAATAGTAAATTTCTGATTGTGTCAATATGCAGCATGGATGAGATAAACTGAGAATCTTTCCGACCAACACATGCAATGGTCTGGTAGGAATGCCATGAAAATGCTGGTCTCAGGGCTATGTTCAAAGATCCCACCGGGTTAAATATAGGTAATTGAACACATTTTTGTGTAAAAGGGATTATCTCTGCTTCTTCCCAAAAGCCCAAAAGTTAAAAGTCAAGGAATTAACACTAACAAACCCAAAATACTAAGAAGTCTGGTAAAGGAAATCACAGTAAATAAGGTTAACAAATTTTGGAAGCTGATAAGCAGATGGTCAAGAAATTTTCAGGAATGAGAAAAAAAGCCTCCTTCATAGATGAAGTGTGGCACAGGGCTAACAATGGAGGGCTTTGAAGGGGGGGTGGAGGAGGAGGGATAAATTGGGATTGACATATACACACTACTATATATAAATATTGTAGATAACCAATAAGGACCTACTGTATAGCACAGGCCTATATGGGAAAAGAATCTAAGAAAGAGTGGATAATGTATAACTGATTCACTTTGCTGTACAGCAGAAAACAACACAACATTGTAAATCAACTATACTCCAATAAAAACTACTTAAAAAAAAAAAGACTAAATAGAGTCCCCGGTCCCCACCTTCTAGCAAACACGGGATAGGCAGAGATGAGTTTACTTCTGAACTGGAGGAGCTCTGTGTTCCATGCAAAGCTAAGGGTAACACTGAGGTATAATTAAAACAAAGGAATACTGCACAAGGGGCCCCCAGCCTCCTTCTCTCACTCAGCTCTGACAATATCCCCTCCAAAAGTGGATCAGTGAACTCCTCTTCAGGGAAACTAATAAGCTTCTTAAAAATAATTACTGTACTAGCTATTTTAAAAGATAATATTTTTTGCTGTTCTATACATACATATATACAGGTGCTTATATATACACACATATTCAGAAACACTTGAGATCCAATTTGAAGTTTGAAATTTATATACATTTTATATATTTTATAATTATATGTATATACATACATATCCCACTAAACAGCTTGCAGAGTTTTACAGGTAATAAGTGCTCAGTAAATATTTGTTAAATTTAAACAGAAAAGTTCAAAGAATACAATATTTACCACTATGTATCCAGACATGGAGTTTGATACTTAACAACCAAAAACTGTTCAGACAAAACTTTCTGACTCCAACTAAAAACCAAAAACAAAACCAAAGTGGCCATGAGTATTTACTGTGTTCACAGTGAACATATAGCACAGTTCTTTCTCTCAGCTCCCTCCAGGGTGCTGATCTCATAGTCAAAGATGATGGTCTGATGACAGGTGCCTACATGATCCAAACAAATCTATCAGATCTTCTGAAGGCCTATTTAGCAACATTACAACCACTTTATAAAAACAGTTATAAGTAAAGATTTAAGTTTAAAAATTTGTTAAAGTTTTTGAAATTTTTCTAATATGTTTTCTTTTCTTCAGATAAGAGTTCAACCAATTACATTAGAGGTTGTTATTGCAAAAAAAGCATGGAAATTTAGTACTAAAGTATATAGAAATGTTTTTACAAGATGGAAATTGGAAAATATGCTACTTTACTTCCATAATTTTTAAACATTCCCTAACAAGAAAATGGCCCAGTCTAGATTAATTTTATGCTGTCGGTTCTGGGAAGACATCTGCAGTTTTCATCATTATCCATTATTATTAGCTGTTGATAAGCATCACTAAGTGATTTTAAGGTTTTATAAAGCAAATGAGGCCTTGGGAGTTCTCCGCGATGCTGTGCATCTACCAAGGGTTGGCAACAGTTCAGGAATGGGGTAGCCAAATCGCTGATCCCCTTTTCTTTAAGCAAACAGAAGTACAGCAGGAGAGCAGCAATACAGAGGAAAGCAGAAGCCAAGAATCTTTTTTTCCCCCATAGATGAGATCAGCTCCACTTAAGGAATAAACTTTTACATTATGATGCAGGGTTGGAAAAACATTCTGAAACAAAGGGTATGTCCAAGGAGGGCAATTATAGCTGATCCTTACAGCAGCCTTGCCAGCTAGGTATTTTCACCTCCACCTAACGCCCAAAGAGAATGAGTAAAAGCCCAGACTACCAGTGACTGCCTTGAAAACCCTCTCTCTCCACCCTTGACAGCTGTTGTGCTGAGACCCAGCTGAGGCTCACTTCCCTTTGAGCAATCACTCAGAAACAGCCTCTCTGAACCCCACCTGCTTCTCCTGGCTCCCCACTAAGGACTCCACTTCTCTAACAACCGTCCAGGTAAAGGCTGCTCATCGTACCTGATCCCTCAGAGCTGAGAATGGTGCAGGAGACTCCTCACTCCATAATGCCTCTTCTAAACCATTACTCCTGCACCCTTTCAGAAAGTCACTGTCCCTACCTGGGACATGCCACCTGGTACACTACCTCTGGCTTTCTGTGACTCCGTCATTTACCTACCTCCAAGCCAAACCTATCAAAGAAGACTTTGGTATGAGGATTACCATACTCTACTCTGACTGCTGGAAGAATGATGCCAAAGAGCAAGTGGGTGGGAACCAAAGTTAACTTCTACTTTGCCATTTTGCCTGTGGCTCTAGTTCAATCATCACTTTAGATACCATGAGAACCACCTGTGACTTGGAGTGCTATCAGCTTTGGCACCTGTACCAGTTTGCTAATGACTAAGCTATACAATAGTAAAGTATCTGGATTTAATTATATATCATAAAGTATAGACGTTTAAGTTTCTAATATCCAACAATATTTGGAAAAGTTAGTGTTCTTCAATATTATCAGTAACTTTGGTATAACAAAGATATGACTAGATTCAAACTATCACCCACCATCTGATATGGTACCATTTCAAGACCCAGGGAGGTGGCTGGGCAGGGATTATAAGAGAGTAAAGGTGGCCAGAAAGTAGCAAGAGACAATGGGGAGACTTCAAAGGCTGCCTCACAACAATAACAACCCCTCCCTTCCCCTCAAATACTCTTTATTTGGGGCTTTCTGCCCTGAGGTGTTATTGACTCCTAATAACCTAAAATATTACCCTTTCCTGGCCATGTCTCTAGTCAAGTTCTATGAAAATGTCTATTTCTGCTTTTCATAAACATCCTAACATCCATATTTCTTATGTCTGTAAATTCTAGTCTTCAGGTCTTAGCTCAAAAATCCCAAACATTCCCTACTTGGAAAAAATCAAATCGTATGTATGGTCTTATGGTGGGGACAGAGAATGACATATATGTTATATACTTATAGACATACATTTAACATAGCAGCCTACTGGGCAAGGATAATCTTTAATATTATCACTAAACATAGCACTATAAAAACATTAAAATTTTATTAAACCTGTATTATCAAGGAAAGTTATATAATTACTGCAAACTAAAAGGACTTCTTGGCCTTTATTCAGAAATTTATTATTAATTCCAATATAAACTTCCCATTCCTACAAGCTATTATTTTTTCAATTCTGAAATTATATTTAAGATATATATAAGAATTATATTATATATATATATATATATAAAGACTGACTAACTCAACTTCGTCAACATCACATTTTACTAATTGCATTGTTTACTTGAATTTCTTATTCAAAACAGCATTTGATTATTCACAATAATGTTGTTCAATTTTAACTGAATCCTCAAGCAAACCAGCATGCAGCTTCTCAGTTTGTATGGTAATTCATCAATACATTCATTATGCATTTCTTATGGACAGGACATGAATTCAAATGAGAGATATGGTTGAAGATATGCCTACTTTTCTTTAGGCAGAAAAAAGGAGGAGAAATAAAATACATATACAAAGAGACTTTTTTCTAAGTCCAAATGCTTTAAAATATCATTTTAATTACTTTTAATTTTAAAAGACACCTGTACTCTATGGAATTAAAAACATAAATCTGTCTGTACATGAGGGAGTGACATTTTTATCTACATTCAAGGGGTGGATGACCTGAATCCCACAACAGTTAATTAGTCGATCCAAGATCACAGATGCGTTAATGAGAATCTTCCAGAACCCTAAAGGCCAAACACCTTCCTTGTTCAGTGCAGTTTGTGACTTACACCATACATTTTTACATTTATAAAAGTAATTAGAAGAGCTACCATTACATTGTCATAGAATTTGTATGCTATCAGCAGTTGCAAACTAACAGCTAGAGCAGAATTCTGCTCTACATTTAGAAGTGTTTTTGGTTTTGTTTTTGGCCAGCAAAGCATATGTGGTTTTTTGTTAACAGATTTGGATACCTTTAGGCCAGGATATACTGCCCAGTCCATCAGAATCCTTGCCGCTGCCTAAGGCCTTACCTGACAAATTCACTCTTTCACATCGCCTACTGATGCCGAAGGCCTTTGAACTTACATCCTTGATCTATACAGACTATATACTCTATTTCCAAGTTTAATCTTTATTGCCATTTCTTACTTTTAAAGCCATTTCTTACTTTTTAAAGTTTTCTTATTGTCATTCATTCAACCTTCCAACCCAGTCTCTCTATCATAAATGCATCTTGTCAAATGTATTCATTCAGCAAATATTTATTGTATGGTCTAGGTACAGCTGATAGCCAGTAAAATAGGGAAACAAAGTATCCTGTTCTCCTGGGGTTCTAGTGTAAAAGACATATAAAAATAAATGCTGATTAACGCTCTGGGTTGGGGGAGAGATGCTATTTTGAAGAGGATATCGGGAAGGCCTCTGTGAGGAAGTGATATTTTGAGCAGAGATGTGAATAAAAACTAGGCATGAGTCACATGAATGCCTGGGGAAGAACAAGTACAAAGGCAACAAGACAGGAACCCACTTAATACACTTGCAGAATAACAAGAAGGGGCATAAAACATGGACAAGAGATGTAGGAAACTAGGTCAAAGAGGTGGCCAGGGTCAAGTTCACCCATGGCCTTGCAGGCCACAATAAAGACTTGGAATTTGCTCCCAGTGTGATAAGAACTACTGGAGATTTTTATCAGGGAACTGAGAAAATCTGACTTGATACTTTTAAAAAATAAATTCTGGCTGCCATGTTTCGAATAGACAGAGAGAACCATCTAGCAGCCTACTGCATTGATCCAGATGAGAGATGAGTAGATTAGACTCCTTGTTAATGGTCCAGGGATGGGCTACACCTTGGTGCAGGATGTAACAAGTGTTCAAATTTGGGATATATGTTGAAGGTAGAGTTTACAGGATTGGATGATATGAGATTAGAGAACAACAGTTGAGTAAAGATGACTCCAAATGTATATAGCCTGTTGAATGATTGTGTCTGTTCCTGACATGAGGAAGGCTAGAAGAAGAGAAGGCTGGGGAGTGGAATCAGGAGTTAAGTTTTGGTCAAGTGAACTGTGAGATGCCTATTTGACACCTAGTGGAGATATCTCATAGACAAGTAAACATACAATTCTGGAATTCAAATGAGAAGATGGGCTATAGGCATATATTTGAGCTAACCTAGATGGTATATAATGCCATGGAAACGGAAAGAAACACCTAGGGAGTGAGTGTACATAGAGAAGAGGTCTGAGAGCTGAGCACTCCCAAGATCATGCCACAATTTCAAATTAAGGAGGAAGAGGAGTGTCCAGCAGAGAACACTTAGGACTGGCCAGGGCAGCAAGAGAACATGAAGTCCTAGAAGTCAAGTGAAGAATAAGCTAAAGTTTACAGCACTGGACCAGCAGCAGCATCAACTGGGAACTTGTCAGAAATGCAAATCTCAAACCCCACCTCAGACCTACTGAATCTGAGGGCTGTGCTTTACCCAGGCCCCCAGAATGTTTTGACACATACAAAAGTTTGAGAACCAAAGAAACTCAGTAAAGAAACAAAGTAAAGGCAATACTTAAAAGGATATGGTCCCCAGAAGCGTTTGCTAAGACTCAAACTGAACACATACACATTTAAACTCTACGAGCTGTGCTAGATTTTAAAGTACTTTTTTCTTTCGCAGTATCAAGTGATGCTTATCTAACAGTTTTGTGGAACAAATATCTTTAGGAGTCTCCCTTCATTTTAATTTTCACCAGATTTGTCTTATCACAGATAGTAGCTATTGTTTCAAGGAATTTACTTCCCACTAGTTCTTTTGCAAACAGACTTCACTCCCTTTTACAAGCAGATCTTACCACTATCCTCCCTTTCCCACTATCCTCAACCACATTAAGGTTCACCTTACAGGTTGGAACACAAAACAAACTCACATGAAATAAATTTTCACATAGGACAAACTTTAAATTCTTATGTATTTTAGATCACTGGTTCCCAAATCTACCTGCTCATCAAAATCACCTGGGGAGTTTTAGGGGTTTTGGGGGTATTTTTTAGTAGATTCCTGGGCTCCACTCCAGACCTATCTCAAAACAGAATTTTGGAAGTACGGCTCAAGAATCTATATTTTAAATAAATTTTCATATAATTTTTTGAAAAACCTTTCCAGTTGATTTTGAAGATTAGCTGAGCTTGGGAGCCACTGTTATAAACTGTAAACAATTTAGAAATTCAGGAACCATAAATCTGTCAGGACTGAGCAGTAAGGGAAAGCTCTGTGGCATAAGTGAGATTTGACTGAGCAGAACAGGCCATCAAATGTAGCAGACTGTAAACTGACAGGCAGAGCAAGGGCATGAGTTTTCCAGAAATGAGCAATAATCTGACAAAAGTAAGAAGCAACACAAGCTGGTACATTTGTGGTCCTAGGAGATGATGAGACTCACCAGAAAGCAGAGAGGGTGTAGTGAGAAATGACAGGAAGTAAATTAGACAGGGAAGCACCTTACAGTTAATTTCAGTAAGTAATAGTAGTTCAGGCTTCAAGATGGATGAGTGTGACACAAAGAATAGAATAAAGGGAGTCATGACCCGCCCTGAGTTTTAGCCCAGCTCTGAACTAGCTAAAGCCCCTACATAGGTGATGCTAGCTATGACTCTGGGCAAAAGGAGATTTTATCCAGATTTGTGATTCTCAGTAAAATAAAAAGACAGACCTAAATGGCATCTAAGATTTCTTGCAGATCTAACCTTTATGATTCTATTTTTAAATAAGTCCTACTATTTCAACATTTCCAATGAGTCCCTTTAAGCACTCTTTGCTGTTCTTTGAATTTTACTTCTCTCCATTATGGAGAGAATAAAGTGCCAAGTAATGTGGCAATGGCGGGTGATTTTCTTCATTAATCTCACAATAGGAAGTCCTGCATCTACGTTCCAATAGCAATCAACCTGGAACAATACGCACCTTTCTCCAAGGTTTGCTCTAGAGACTTTGGACCTTAATACAGATTTTTTTGACCGAGATAAAGCCTTACAAAAACACACAAAAAAAGATGGATTCATATGCCACACTGACCTAGAAGAATAAAACTCTGCAACAAATGTGTTAGATAAATCTGATGTGACAAGCACTTCTGTGGTAGTAGCCATTTTACCCAAGGGACTTAGTGATATATGAAGACTAATATACTCACGGGATAAAGACTACAACCTTCTATTTCCAAGTACACTTGGCACAAACCAAAATCAATTTTCTCCTCTCCTTAAAGTTAGTTCCATCTGTCAAGATCCATCCCTCTTTGGCCTCATCTCTCAGCCATGTCCCTTTTTCCATCATATTATTTAATGACTACCATTGCAAATCACAGAGATAAAGATTCAACAGAAGATAAAATGTTGTTGCTGAAATAGAGAATTTGATATTATTCACTTTAAAACTGTCTTGCTGAGAGCTCATGAGATTATTCCTATGATTCTCAGGAACAATTATTTTATGATTTTCCGTAAAGTATAGAATAATGTCCAAAGGAGATTTCAAGGAGAAGGAATTATGATGAAGGTGTACAAACGAAGCAAAAAGCAAGATGAAGTTAATAAAGCCTCTTTTCCTTAAGTCTGTTTAGTGCTATAACTCTGTACTATGTTAGGAATATCTGATGGCTTATCCAAGTTCCAAATAAAAGACTTACAGGATAAAACCTGTAGAGGAAACATAATGATTTACTCAGGAAGCCCAGTTCTATTCCTCTTATACGATGTGTGTCCTGACAAATGATCTCTTTAAAAGTAGTGCCAGGATGTAGTGGAACTTGACTTCCTATTAAAAAATCCCCAGGTAAAGAGCACCTGTACCAAACCCTTAATTGTTCACTGACATGTTTATTAGGTTTAAGGGTTTAAATATATATTTTTTTAATTATAGTAATATTATATCCACATTATATATATTATTATTAATTTATATAAAATAAAGTTTCAAAAGCTAACAAGCTGGTAGATAAAGGAAATATTGCAAAACAATAAAAGCCAGTATACATCTATTACAATGGACATAAAGCTGACCTCATATGTGGTGAATAATCGTCTTTCTTAGCTGTAAGTCATCAGAGATAGTTTTGTAGAAAATCAGATTTTAAGTAGACTTTGAGGGATCAGCAAAGCTAAAGATCTTAATATTTTGAGGGTACCCTCTGAGTATCGTGTCAATTATACCACCTCAGTGGATCTTACATTTGTTCCCTTCTCTCCAGCTGCTCTGCCGCTGCCCTAGTTGCAGCCATCATCATCTCTCACCTCAATGACTGCAACAGCCTCTTTTCCTCTTCCACTTTGGCCCAATCCAACCCACTGATTGTGTCTGCCCACTTTCTGTCCTGGAATATACCAAGTGCTTTCTACCTCATTGCCCTTGTCTGTAGTTTTTACTGCTGTCGAGTGTTTGGCGCATAGTAGCTACCCAATAAACATGTGTTAAATCAATGAATAATTGTTTCTTCTTCTAGTTTGTAAGCTCCGCAAGGTCAGAGACCATATACGTTTTATTTCCCACTGTATTCCCAGAAGCTAGCCTAGCATATAACAGATAGTAGGCCTTCCATAGATAGTTATTGAAGGAAAAAAGGAAAGAGAGGGAGGGAGGGAGGGAGGGCGAGAGGGAGGGAAAGACTAAGCAAACACCAAATCTGCTGCATGAGTTTTGCTTTAAGGACATGTTATTATCCATGTCACAATTATAATAATTCTTAGTTCCCTTTGGAAGCATAATAACACTATAACTCATTGTGGAATAAAGACAGGAATGCCTATGTTGGTATTTGCCCTATTAAAATTGTTTTATAACTAGTGTCTATTTGACTAAATGTGCTGTTTTGAAAAATAATGAACAGTAATAAAAATTCCATAATTGCATCTAAATTAGTCCCAAAGCATTATCACTAATACCTACTGTCTGTACTTTCAAATGCTAACTAATAACTAAATATGCATGTCTTCAGCCATTTTAACAAGGCTTTTACTTGAATATTAAAAAGACAAGGTACGTGATAGAAACTATCTTATTAACATCCATGAACAGTAGTTTGATTCCTATAAAATAATTGCATATACTCAGAGAAACATCATGTTTCTAATGCTGGAGGTAATATTACTTCAGTGCCACTATCGAAATGAATTGTTCTTTTTTTTATTACAGCTAGACATATGCCATTATCTGTTGGATTTAACAAACATGCACCATCGAAGCTGTTTCATATTTAGTACCCCAGGGTATACCATGTAGTAATAATGTATTATGAAAAGAAAATTGTTTTACACTTTTTCTTGTAAATTATTCTCTCTTTCCCATTCTCCATGTGTTGAGATTTATTTAAAGCATCTTTTTATTTTTTTTTTTTTTTTTTTTTTTGCAGTACGCGGGCCTCTCACTGCTATGGCCTCTCTCGTGTGGAGCACAGGCTCCGGATGCACAGGCTCAGCGGCCATGGTTCACCGGCCCAGCCGCTCCGCGGCATGTGGGATCCTCCCGGACTGGGGCACGAACCCGCATCCCCTGCATCGGCAGGTGGACTCTCAACCACTGCGCCACCAGGGAAGCCCTAAAGCAACATTTTTTAAGCACAGAGATGTGCATGGCACTTGATCAAAGTTAATAACAAAATTATACTTTGTTAGCTTACTAAGAACTTATAATACAGTATAAAACAATGTAAACAGAGAAAACAGGTTGAGAAGTTCTTTTGGTTTTGGGGGTTTTTTTTGGTGTAATATCAAGAGAGCTGCAAAGACCTCTTTGGGGTAAAGAATTTAAAAGCGTATTATATACTTTGTGGGGTATACATAAGATCTGCAAAGTTTGGCTTATTCAACACAACAGAAATTTCAATTTCATAAAGAATTCCATCAACTGTTTTTCAGAAAAACAAAAACTGAATTTACTATAAGATAAAAATAAATGCAACTTGAATGAAGGAAACTGGAACTAAAGTTTCCTAAAATTAGATACTCTGTGATTTTGTTTTAAGAGTACTGATCCAGTTTTTATGAAGCAAGGCTTCTCCGAGGATAGTACACTGCCATCTTAGGAGGAGTTATTTCTCTGGGATGATAGTTGAACTAAATAATTCTCTTTGCTGTCCATTTTTATGATTATTTTGATGATCTTCTGTTGATATGTTAATCATACAGTCCTATTATAGCAAACTATACAGTTTCATTCTTTGCTTTTCTTCCTGACCATTAAAAACAACAGTGTACATGATTTTCTAAAATTCAGTAAGTTTACAAATTAGTCTTTCTATACCAATTTTAATAACTTTCTTCTAACTAGTGAGAAAATTGAAAAATACAGAAGAGCTCTAAAATATCACCATTATTCTGCCTCCGAGAGTTAATCACTGGTAACACTTTCACATATCCTTTTCTATTTAATGCATTTTAAATAGTCATTCATGCAATAAATCAACAAACATACATCAATGCCTGCTATGTGCTTGTCATTATTCTAGGTATTAGCAATACTACTATGACCAGGACAGTTAGGATGCCTGCTCCCATGAAATTAACATACTGGTAATAGAGACAGATTAAAAACACATATAAATATATAACATAGTAGTGTAAGTACTCTGAAGAAAAAGGATATCAGCTAAAAAGTGTCATTTGCAGAAATGGGAACGCTGGGAAAGGAATACATTGAAGGGAATCAAGAGTCTGGTTTTAGACATGTTCAGTTTACAAGGACTATTAGACCATCTGGGTATTCACAGTACCATATTGTTTTTAATGGTTTGTGATCTGCTTCTTCTCTTGGCCTTTTATGGGTATTTTCCCTTTTTAAAATACATATTTCTATATGGTAGTCTTAAAAACTTACCTAGAAATCCACCTAGTGCTGAATACTTGTTTCCTTTTTTATAACTATAAATGTCAGCAGAAATTCTTTGACATACATATTTATAAAAATGCCTGATTGTTTTGTTATAGTAATTCCTAAACATAGAAATATTTGGTTAAAGGATATGCACATTTTAATGTTTTTTGCTTATATCGTCACTTTTTTCTCTAGAAAGATTATGCCAATTTTCACACACACTAATTTGCCACTCAGTATTTTATCTTTTCTTCAAAAAAAAATACAGTATTTCTTTGCTATGTTTGATATATTATAAAAATTATAGCTAAAACTTATTGAGAAATTATTACTTGGCAATGCTGTGCTATTCACTTACATGTATCATTTCACTTGAAAGTTAAGAAATCTGAAGTTTTAAACAGCTAAATAAATCGCCAAAAGTCACTCAGCTATTAATTAAGTCAGAGCTTAGATTTAAATTCAACCCATCTGATTTCATGAACTTTTTCTATTAAATCATGACACTATAAGCAATTTAATTAACTAATGATTGATGATTGGCAATTTGTGTTTGACAACTGTGATATTAATATATTTATGTTTATAGGGTTTTTTGTAATTTTGATGCTCTCAATTTATACATGCATTTATTTGTTCTATACCATGATAGACTCTATAGAAATGATGTTGAGTGAAAACTGACAGGAGCTTTCACCTCACAGAGAACACAGCCCAGAGCAGGAAAGATAGTGAACTCAGGTTAGAGAAAGAACTATAGGAAGGGTCAAGCAAAGATTTGTTTTTTAAATCCGTTCCCAGTACTGACAACTCTGGAAGATCAGGGCCAAGTCTGCTGCTTGAAAGGACCCTTGGCTGGACTCTATAATAGAAGTTGAAGAACCCTAAGCCCTGTGGCTCAACGGGAAATCCTACTCTTAAGTCCTAAAAGTCAAATCTGAGTTATGGAGCAGCCACAGGACAAGTGTATTGTTGCCAAGCAGGGATTAGGGTGTAATGAAGTGGCTTCCTGGGTTGGAAGGTGTAATGATTAATTTTATGTGTTAACTTGACGGGGCTAAAGGATGCCCAGATACCTAGTAAAACGTTATTTCTGGATGTGTCTGCGAGGTCATTTCCAGAAGAGATTAGCATTTAAATTGTTGAACTGAGTAAAGCAAATGGCCCTCTCTCCAGTGTGAGTGGTCATCACCCAATCTGTTGGGGGCCTAAATAAAACAAAAAAGCTGAGGAAGGGTGAATTCACTCCTTCTCTGCTTGAGCTGAGACATTCATCCTCTCCTACCCTGAGACTGGCGTTCCAGGTTCTTGGGCTTTTGGACTTACACTGGGACTTACATCATCAGCCCCCTGATTCTCAGGCCTTGCAACTCAGACTGAATTACACCACTGGCTCTCCTGGTTCTCCACCTTGCAGATGACAAATCATGGGACTTCTCAGCTTCCACACCCATGTGAGCCAATTCCTATATTAAATTTCCCCATATATATATTGATATATTCTATTGGTTATGCTTCTCTGGAGATGTGTGACTAATACAGAAGGGCATAAAAATATGAGCATGTGGAAACTAGCAGGAACCCCACCCAGCAGGCCACATGAACCAGCAGACCCAGGGCGCACCTTCGTGTGGGATAAGGAAAGCACACAGTAGGTCATCCACTTTACCAAGATACCTTCTGCCCTCTCTAGTTAACAGCTTCCTTTCTACAGACCCACTAACCTGCAGGCGTCTTGCATTTCCACAGCTTGTAAAAGTAGCATTTTACAGAGAGGAAAGCAGAGTCCCTAAATCACCAAAATGACCTTTGATCAATCACATCATCAGAGACTGAAAAATATGCAATTAGAAATGATTTCCTGGGGGAAAAAAACAAATTGAAAAATCCCAGGAAAGGAACACAGGTGTTAACAAACAGCTAAAAGAGCAGACCTGAGCATCTTCAACACACTGATGAGTTGTTCTTATCAGCTGCTTAGTGTGAAGAAAATCCAAGTTTTCCAGAAGATCACTGTATAGTCTCTATAGTGTTGTATTTATACTTATCTAGCTAATGTAGAGTCAAGTGTATGTAGTTTCATTAGAAAACATGAATTCAATCATTCTCATCGAATCCTTTCGTCGGCTTTGTAAAATCCAAACTAAGATCTCCCCACACACAACTATTCTTTTTTAATACAGATTCCCAAACAATGAAGTCCAAGATTCTGGCACCTAAAATGAATAGAACCAGATGCATAACCTCTCTCACAGAATGTTGTCTTCAGGTTTATTTCTCCTGGGCATGCGTAACTACCCTTTCATATGCGTCATTTCATTTCTTCCCTACAACAGTCTCATTGGAAAAGGTATGCTGGAATAGATATTATTAAGCTCCCATTAAAAATGAGGAAATTGAGACTCAAAATGGATGACTTGTCCAAGGTCACACAACTATTAAATGAGGCCTGGAACCCTGGCTCCTGTTCAACCACAATGCCTGTTCTTTTTCATATCATCAGACTTTACGTTCTTCATCATGATTTTGAAGTTTAAAATAAAAGCATTATATTGGGACTCTCAAGTTCAATAAGCTTATCATCAAACTTGCTTTTTAAATTAGAGGTACCATATCTTAGACTTGGATTTTGCATTGTTGGGGAATTAGAAAGATCTGTATTTTTTTACAAATACAGATTTTGGTATTAGAAAGATTTGTATTTATTTTATTTTATTTTAATTATTTTTATTTTTGCCTGCACTGGGTCTTCGTTGCTGCACATGGGCTTTCTCTAGCTGTGGTGAACGAGGGCTACTCTTTGTTGCAGTGCGTGGGCTTCTCGTGGCTGTGGTTTCTCTTGTGGCAGAGCACCGGCTCTAGGCGCGCAGGCTTCAGCAGTTGTGGCTTGCGGGCTCTAGAGCGCAGGCTCAGTAGTTGTGGCGCACGGGCTTTGTTAGTCCATGGCATGTGGGATCTTCCCGGACCAGGGCTCAAACCCATGTCCCCTGCTTTGGCAGGCAGACTCCTAACCACTGCGCCACCAGGGAAGCCCAAGATTTGTATTTTTGTTTCAATTATTTCTTTCACACTGCCTTTTTCTAATAACCTTAGTCCCTGTCCCTTCTTTGCATACTATTTGTTTACTAGTGGGACGAATATTGAAATTAGGCAGTAACCTCTTCTTCTACTTCCTCTCTTTCATTTCCAGAATAATTTGAAGTATATTTTTTAATTCTCAGTTAATAACTATAAAGCTACCAATAAGTTTACCCTGCTTACCATATATTCTTCTGCTTTTCCTGACATTTTTAACAATTGTAATGTTTCGAAACATAATATATTGCCCCTCTTATGTCCATTATTTACTTAGTTCTACAGGCAAATATGCAGTGTACGTAGAACACTCTCAATTTCTTACCCAGTCATTTTTGTTATCTGAACTTGTTCTCTAGTAGATTCTATGGGAAGGTTTATAATAACAATATTTCCAGAGTTCTATTATATAGAGCTTTCCCGAGGATTTTATGTTTGAAGGTCAGTATTTAACTGGATATAAAATGCTTGGCTCACATTTTATTCAAATATGTTACCCCATTATCTTCGGGCATAAAATGTTGATATCAAAAATTTTTATATAAATCTGACATTCTTTTCTTAATAAATGCCTTGGTCTTTTTGCCTAAATAACCAAAGAATTCCCCGCCCCCAATTCTACTTATGCTGTTTGATCATAGTTTGTATTATTTTCTTAATTTTTAAAAATCATTTTGAAATACTAGGTTAACTTTTTCATGTTTTGTGGGCATTCTTTCTTTTCTGGAAGAGTATTATTCTCTCTATTTCTCTATTTTTTTTTAATAATAATAACTTATATGGAATGTGATCATGGTCCAATCTTGTTGCTCATAGGAGGAATGGGCCAGGAAAACTTCCCTAGCTTCACTCTCTACAGTTCTTTCTTCTGTTGTTAGCATGAAGTATTAAAAACTACGGCTGTGTATCTTCTGAGATATGCCACCCCTGCTCCCTCCTCCCTTTTCTATCTGACATTTCTCTCCTCTGCCCTAGTATTCTTGTCCTCTCAATTTAGATTCTACTCCCAGCAGCTATCTCTGTGGGGTGGGGGTGAGGGAGAGCTCTGTCCTAGAAGAGATTTAGTTGATTGGTATTATGAGTTCATCAGGCCCAGACCATTCCAGCACCGTCCAATTTTACACGGTCACCTTATACTCATGTGTGAACTGGGAACTAGTAAAGCCTCCTCTCAGTTTTCATTGCTGTTTCTCAGTTTGGCTTTCCATAGTCACTGGGGACTCCTCTATTTGAGATGAACACCTACTGGTAATTTGTTTCCTGAAGTTCCATTACCTCTCCTCTGCTTCATTACACACAACTGCTGATGCTAC
The DNA here is from genome assembly GCF_963455315.2 of Globicephala melas. Lineage (NCBI taxonomy): Eukaryota > Metazoa > Chordata > Mammalia > Artiodactyla > Delphinidae > Globicephala > Globicephala melas. Next base: position 117,736,248 of record NC_083315.2, read on the forward strand.
TCTGGTCTTGCTGCTGTCTGTGGTTTGGCCTTATCCTTTTTTATTTCTGAGGTTTGTGGAGATACTTCGTTACTTCATTTTTTGGTAGATGTTGCCAATGAGTTTTTGGTTTTGCTATCCTAATTGCTCTGTTTTTATGGGGGAAATTCAGGGAGTTTAAAAAACTACCCCACCACTGCTGCCAACTTTTCTCTGAGTTCTCTATCAACATGGGTTTCCCTTCTTCTCAACCCCAATCCACATTATCCTCTATCCAGCACTCAACTGTTCTCTCAATAGCACTTGTTTTTCAATTGTTTACTGCTTCTCTCCTTCCCATTTCAATATAATCTCTGTAACAGCAGAGACTGTTTCATTCATTACTATAACCCCCAGCATACAGCACAGAGATTTCCACAGCAAGCACGTGATACCTATGAATGAATAAATAAATGAATGGATGGTCAATGTCAGTGCTGTTAATCTACATCTATAGAGAATGAAACTTTCTTTCCTTAAGCTTTCAGTATCCTTGCATACAATCTTCCATCAATTTAAAAGGTTTATTCTAATTTGCATTAAAAGTTATGATTATTTTTTAAATCTTTAAGGTAATCATATAATCTTTATGTTCAGAAATTTTATTAAGCACACAAATAAAAAGGTGTAATCCATATATTTTATAAGAAAATAGGCAATGATTTACAGTTCCTAGTTTTTATACTTCATAAAAATTTAGAAAAGAATAAAAAATAGTTGGTCACAGAGGCTGTAAAAACTCTCCCTGTGGCTTTGAGAGCCTTGTTTACTGCTCACTGGTCGCTATGACAATGCTACCATAAATAACCCCAGATAGATTACTATGTATAATCACAGAAGACATGCATATGCATGAGTCACCTATCAGCTCTCCAATCCCATCATTTCCAATACCTGTCAACATGTCATCAAGGACTCTCTGAGTCTGTGACACAACAAAATTTATTCTCTCAAAAAATTATGCAGGGCTTCCCTGGTGACACAGTGGTTAAGCATCCACCTGCCAATGCAGGGGACACAGGTTTGAGCCCTGGCCCAGGAAGATCCCACATGCCACAGAGCAACTAAGTCCGTGCGCCACAACTACTGAGACTGTGCTCTAGAGCCTGCGAGCCACAACTACTGACCTGCGTGCCTAGTGCCCGTGCTCCACAACAAAAGAAGCCACTGCAATGAAAAGCCCAAGCACTGCAACAAAGAGTATCCCCTGCGCGCTGCAACTAAAGAAAGCCCACGTGCAGCAACGAAGACCCAATGCAGCCAAAAATAAATAAATAAATTTTTTTTAAATCATATTAAAATTCACTCAAAATTGTCTTTCCAACCAATGACAGGTATATGGGGGGCAGTTACTCCTTGTGTATAATCAGATGCTGAAAAACTGTAACAAACAGGGAATACATTAAAAATAAAATGAGGAATGAATATTATCATAAGGATGAGACAGAGGATAGTGAAATGGCTGTTTCCACGTAATCTGTCTACTCTAGCCCTTCTCATAAGGGCATCTCACACATTAAGAAGGGACAAGAAAGCAAGCAATTAAACATGTCATCCCCCTTTCCCTTTAGTGTTTAATTTGTAACAACTTTCCGTTTCCTTCTAAATGAGAGTTGATTATTCAAGGGAATGCTGGCTGCATTGTACATGACTTTGACTTGGCCCAGACTAGCATTAATCAGCCAATGTATCAACACTGAAACTCACAGGTTCAACAAGATGGAAAAGGAACATTTTCACAAGGGTTCAGTGAGGCTGCCTGTGTGAGCATTCCATTCACTGACAGTAACAAGATCAATGAATATAGTCACCTGGATGGTGTGTCCGTTACCCTCAAGCTGATTTTCAAATACTGCTAATCAAGGAGCCAAAAATCACAAAATGAAACATATCATATCTAATGTCTATATAGCAACAGACTTTGTCTATTAGGAAATGTGGGAAATGCTTCATGTTTTACTTCTTAATTTTACCCTAACTGCCTTTGTGACGTATATCTATTTTGACTATTAGCTCTGACCTTCTTAAGGAGCTCCCAAATTTTCCCATGTCTGCTCCTTTTGCTCACAGAACTCCATGATCAGTATTTATAACCCAAGAAGTATTAAGCCAAGTGGACATTTTCCTTCAAGGTTATCCAGTTACTCAAAGAATGCACTTAGCTCTCTCATCTCCCACCACACCCCCTCCTATGGCCTTGTCTCCAGACTCACATAGCTGCTCATCTTCCCTTAAACACACTGTGTGACTCTGTGAGCTGCTCATTGTATTAATCTACTCAGGCCACCACAACAAAATGCCATAGGCTGGGTGGCTTAAAGAACAGAAATTTACTTTCTCACTTTCTGGAGGCAAAAAGTCCAAAATCAAGGTGTCAGAAAATTCAGATTCTTGTGAGAGCTCTCTTCCCAGCTTGCAGATGACTGCCTTCTTGCTGTGCCCTCAAATGAATTTATTCTGTGAGCACACGGACAGAAAGAGAGCTCCAGTGTCTCTTTCATTTCTTATAAAGACACCTGTCCTATAAAAGTCCCACCCTCTGACCTCAGTTGACCTTAATTACTTCCTTAAAGGCCCTATATTCAAATATAGTCACGTCGGGGGTTAGGGCTTCAACATATGAATTTGGTGGGAACACAATTTAGTGGATAACACTCATGTGCTACCACCAACCCAGAAAGTTCTTTCCTCTCTTTCTCCCTGAGAGACATTCCACTCAAGCCTCCAGATTCTGCCTAAATGTTATCATCTCCAAGAAACCTTCTCCAATTCCGTTCAGGAATAATTTATTACCATGATGCCATTTCATTTTCCCTCATATTATTTGTTAGTAGCTTATATGCCTCTCTTCACTAATATACTATGAATTCCTTGGAAACAAGGACTCTTTCAGACTCATTGTACATTGCCCATAACACCCAGCACAGCCTTCTGTGTCACAGTCATTCACTCTTTCTGTTTCTGTAGTATCTAGCACGTGACTATACACAATAGGCACTCAATAAAGGAATAAATGAACTTTCTTTTTCTTTCTGCTACTCACACTTTCCCCAATTCCCCTTTAGTCCTTTTTGTCCTCTTTCTGAACTCTCTTCTTTCCCTTTTTCCTTTCCACAACATTAACATTTTTTCAAGCCCCCTAAAAGTATAGTTTGCTCTCTCTTCCCTGATTTCCTCTCCTGTATGCTTTGCAAAAAAAGAAATACAAGAAGAAAGGCTTCAGATATGATTCCCAAAGTCTGCCTGCATCCCAGACCTCTCTGCTGAGTTTCAGTCCTGCATGCCCATATCCCTGCTTGACACCTCTACTGGCTGTCCCACATGCAGCCCAAGTACAACAACCCATCTACGCATAAGTCACCCCACATCAAATCAGTCTCCAAATCCTACAGATTAGACTGCCTCAACATTTCCCTTTCTGCCACTTCCTTAATTGAGCCTGGTATGCTACTTGCCAGGATGATGATAACAACAATGGTGGGTGTGAGAGTAAGGCGGTGGTGGTGGTGGTGATGATGACTGATGTTAATGATGATCATGATGACAATTACTTCAGCAACAACTTAATTATTTTGCCCAATGTGGGTCTAGGCTCATTCCCACCACTCCCCTATATTTTCTTTTTGATCCCACCAGTCCAAAAACAACTCCCCAATTACATGTGATATTTCATGCCATGTTTCTATATACACTACCCCCCCAGCCAGCAGTATCACCCTCCACCTTCTGGATCCAGTTAATTCTCACTCATCTTTCAAAACTTAAGTTAAATTGCCACTTCCTACAGGAAGACTTACAGGATATCCTTTGTAGCCAATGGCACTGCAAGCAATACCTCCCACTTGTGTTGGGATAAAATTTGGAAAGATAAGCTAAGGGTTTTCCTTGCTGACTCCTGACTTTCCTCTTCTGAGTCAGTGGTCTTCACTGCCCCAAGAAAAGGAATGTAAACACACACACACACACACACACACACACACACACACACAACAGAAACTAAAGAGTCACCTGACTTTATAAATAGAAATTGGATATCATGTTTTTTCCAATCACAAATTTGAATTATCCAGAGTGTATGAGAACTTGGGCTAAATTTTTAAAATACAAAACTTCATATTCGATCATATCAGATATCATTTTCCTACTTACATAGAATAAGCAGAGACTCTTCTATATAACTCTTTCTGGGTGAAACAAATGAATGAATCTCAACTGAGAGTCACTCTAACACCACTAAAATGTTCTTGAAACTGCCATAACTACAGTTAGTCTCAAAATAAGTTTAAAAGCAATAAAATATCTTAAATAGTTGCAAGGTAGTCATGTTTGGGTCACATCCTTCAGAAAAAACCAATAACATATAAGCTTCAGTACGATTGTGAGATCTGCAACTGCCACTGATGACGCACATGGCTCCTCGAGCAGTTTCATCAATGTTTATAAGCACTAAATGATGAGACAGATTACCAATACCCAGGGCCTGAAATGTAATCAATACTACAACATAGACACTAGGCTTATTATGTTTCAAAGTGGCCAGGTTTAAAGGGTAACAGCAGAATACTAAAACAGTTCTTTATTTACCTTTGTGGGGAGACATGGAAGAAACCCTTAACAAATGGGATAAGACACAGCTGCACGAGCAAGAACAAAGTTTGTCTGAGCAGCCCCTCTTGGCTCAAGGACTGCACTATACCTAAGAGTTGAGATTTGCTGAAAAACACCAGTGCAGGCAGACCAGCCCACAGCAGTGAGGAATGTGGGGGATATGGGTTCTATCTGACTAAGATTTCAAGCTGACCACTCATCACTGTACATAAACTGCCTGATAAAAACGCACCTAAGAGAAAGCTATTCAAGTGTCAAGGATTTTGTGTGGATTTGTTCACCTAGCAATTTATTTTGAAAAAAATCTATATTCTCACTGATTAATAATTGGATTTTTTTAATTTTAATCTACAAATGACTTTCAAAATAACGTCTGATTGTGCTCAGCCTACGTAATCTTTCACAAATTGATTCTCTAAGGTAGAAGAAAACTAAGAAGCCATGTTGCAAAGAACAACAGACTTCAGTTATGACTACTCAAGCAAGCCAGAAACTAACCTTCTGGGAGCAGAGTGTGGAAACGTTCTCACAGCCTCCATTATATGTGTGAAAAGTACTTGTAAGCCATGCGTCACCTTTCCACACAAAGAGTAAAGAGATCCATATATATTATATAACAAAGGTAAGTTTTAAATGACAGGACTGATTTTCTTATACAATTTACAGTAACTCTCACTGCTTTGTAATTACACTAGGTATACTTTGAATTACAAACCTCAATACCAAACAAACTTAATTTGCATCATGAGCTATAGATTACCAAGTACTTTCATATACATTATCTCAAGTGGTCCTTAAAACGTTACCCTGAGATATATTATCTCTAATTTCAGCTGAAGAAACTAAAGTTCAGAAGGTTAAGTCGCTTGCCCAAGGTCATGCAGTTGGTGTAGTCTGGGCCAGAGCTTTGCCATAAAATCTAATTGCAGCCCTTTTTCCAATGCACCACTGCTGCCTCCATATATATATATGTCTATCCAACAACACCTGCATGCCCAATACTATGAATCCAGCTCTTCAATAAACACTTACCGATCATCTACTCTGTGCTTAGCACTATGTTAAATGCTGGATATTCACATCCGCAGATTCAACCAACCACAGATGGAATTCTGGTTGGTTGAATCCCTAGGTTCAGAATCCGCAGATCTGGAGGGCTGACTGTAGTATGCCATTTCACATAATGGAGCATCCTCAGATTTCAGTATCCACAGGGGGCTTGGAACCAGTTCCCCACAGATACTAGGAAACTGTAATGATGAGTCCCATAAACAAGGACCACAGCTGTTCTCCAGGCTAACTGCGAAGCACTACCTCATCAGAGAAAATATTATGTAACTTTTTAGGCACTTGGACTCAAAATATTGGGTACTTTTCTTCATGCTAAAAAGTGTATTACAGAATGTAATCTGTCTAGGGTAGTCTGAAAAAGGGTTTTTCCCAACATGTATAAACATGGGCATTTATAAGATTTTTACATAAAATTAATAAATTCAAGCCGAAAAGTTCTGGGCATCCAAAGATGACTCAGAGAGGGGAGCTTCAAGATGGCGGAAGAGTAAGACGTGGAGATCACCTTCCTCCCCACAAATACATCAGAAATACATCTACATGTGGAACAACTCCTACAGAAGACCTACTGAACGCTGGCATAAGACCTCAGACTTCCCAAAAGTCAAGAAACTCCCCACGTACCTGGGTAGGGCAAAAGAAAAAAGGAAAAACAGAGACCAAAGAATAGGGACAGGACCTGCTCCTCTGGGAGGGAGCCGTGAAGGAGGAAAGGTTTCCACACACTAGGAAGATCCTTCGCGGGCGGAAACTGCAGGTGGCGGAGGGTGGAAGCTTCGGAGTCGAGGAGGAGAGCACAGCAACAGGGTGCAGAGGGCAAAGCAGAGAGATTCCCGCACAGAGGATCGGTGCCAACTGGCACTCACCAGCCCGAGAAGCTTGTCTGCTCACCCGCAGGGGAGGGCGAGGGCTGGGAGCTGAGGCTCGGGATTCGGTCGGATCCCAGGGAGAGGACTGGGGTTGGCTGCGTGAACATAGCCTGAAGGGGGCTACTGCGCCATGGCTAGCCGGGAGGGAGTCCGGGAAAAGGTTGGAGCTGCCGAAGAGACAAGAGACTTTTCCTTGCCTCTGTTGTTTCCTGGTGCCTGAGGAGAAGGGATTAAGACCGCTGCTTAAAGGAGCTCCAGAGACGGGCGCGAGCCGCGGCTATCAGCGCAGACCCCAGAGACGGGCATGAGACGCTAAGGCTGCTGCTGCTGCCACCAAGAAGCCTGTGTGCGAGCACAGGTCACTCTCCACACCTCCCCTCCCGGGAGCCTGTGCAGCCCGCCACTGCCAGGGTCCCGGGATCCAGGGACAACTTCCTCGGGAGAACACACGACACCTCAGGCTGGTGCAACGTCACACCGGCCTCTGCCGATGCAGGCTCGCCCCCCATCCATACCCCTCCAGTCTGAGTGAGCCAGAGTCCCTGAAGCAGCGGCTCCTTAAACCCCGTCCTGTCTGAGCAAAGAACAGACGCCCACACAGAGGCGGGGGCCAAATTCAAAGGTGAACCCCAGGAGCTGTGTGAACAAGAACAGAAGGGAAATCCCTCCCAGCAGCCTCAGGAGCAGTGGATTAAATCTCCACAATCAACTTGATGTACCCTGCATCTGTGGAACACCTGAAAAGACAACGAATCATCCCAAATTGAGGAGGCAGACTTTGGGAGAAACGATATGTATTTCTTTTTCCATTTTTCTCTTTTTGTGAGTGTGTATGTGTATGCTTCTGTGTGTGATTCTGTCTGTATAGCTTTGCTTTTACCATTTGTCTGTCCATTTTTTACCATTTGTCTGTCCATTTTTTTTGTTCGTTTTTCTTGCTGTTTTTTTTTTAGTATAGTTTTTAGCGCTTGTTATCATTGGTGGATTTGGTTTTTGGTTTGGTTGCTCTCTGCTTTCTTTTTTTTAAATTACTTTTTAAAATATTTTTAATAATTTTTTTTATTTTTTATTATAATCTTATTTTATTTTATTATATTTTACCTTCTTTCTTTTTCTTTTTTTCTCACTTTTATTCCAAGCCATGTGGATGACAGGCTTTTGGTGCTCCAGCCAGGCATCAGGGCTGTGCCTCCAAGGTGGGAGAGCCAAGATCAGGGCATTGGTTCACAGGAGACCTCCCAGCTCTATGTAATATCAAACGGTGAAAATCAACCAGAGATCTCCATCTCAACGCCAAGACCCACCTCCACTCAACGACAAGTAAGCTACAGTGCTGGACACCCTACCCTATGCCAAACAACAAGCAAGACAGAAACACAACCCCACCCATTAGCAGAGAGGCTGCCTAAAATCATAATAAGGCCACAGACACCCCAAAACACACCACCAGACGTGGACCTACCCACCAGAAAGACAAGATCCGGCCTCATCCACCAGAACACAGGCACTAGTCCCCTCCACCAGGAAGCCTACACAACCCACTGAACCAACCTTAGCCACTGGGGGCAGACACCAAAAACAACAGGAATTATGAACCTGCAGCCTGCAAAAAGGAGACCCCAAACACAGTAAGTTAAGCAAAATGAGAAGACAGAGAAACACACAGCAGATGAAGGAGCAAGGTAAAAACACACAAGACCTAACAAATGAAGAGGAAATAGGCAGTCTACCTAAAAAAGAATTCAGAATAATGATAGTAAAGATGATCCAAAATCTTGGAAATAGGATGGAGAAAATACAAGAAATGCTTAACAAGGACCTAGAAGCACTAAAGACCAAGAAAACAGAGATGGACAACACAATAAATTGAATTAAAAATTCTCTACAAGGGATCAATAGCAGAATAACTGAGGCAGAAGAACAGATAAGTGACCTGGAAGATAAAATAGTGGAAATAACTACTGCAGAGCAGAATAAAGACAAAAGAATGAAAATAATTGAGGACAGTCTCAGAGATCTCTGGGACAACATTAAACGCACCAACATTTGAATTATAGGGGTTCCAGAAGAAGAAGAGAAAAAGAAAGGGACTGAGGAAATATTTGAACAGATTATAGGTGAAAACTTCCCTAACATAGGAAAGGTAATAGTTAATCAAGTCCAGGAACCACAGAGAGTCCCATACAGGATAAATCCAAGGAGAAACACGCCAAGACACATATTAATAAAACTATCAAAAATTAAATACAAAGAAAAAATATTAAAGGCAGCAAGGGAAAAGCAACAAATAACACACAAGGGAATCCCCATAAGGTTAACAGCTGATCTTTCAGCAGAAACTCTGCAAGCCAGAAGGGAGTGGAAGGACATATTTAAAGTGATGAAGGGGAAAAACTTACAACCAGGATTACTCTACCCAGCAAGGAACTCATTCAGATTTGACGGAGAAAGTAAAACCTTTACAGACAAGCAAAAGCTAAGAGAATTCAGGACCACCAAACCAGCTGTACAACAAATGCTAAAGGAACTTCTCTAGGCAGGAAACACAAGAGAAGGAAAAGTACTACAATAACAAACCCAAAACAATTAAGAAAATGGTAATGGGAACATACAAATTGATAATTACCTTAAATGTAAATGGATTAAATACTGCAACCAAAAGACACAGACTGGCTGAATGGATACAAAAACAAGACCCATACATATGCTGTCTACAGGAGGCCCACTTCAGACCTAGGGACACATAGAGACTGAAAGTGAGCAGATGGAAAAAGATATTCCATGCAAATGGAAATCAAAAGAAAGCTGGAGTAGCAATTCTCATATCAGACAAAATAGACTTTAAAATAAAGATTATTAGAAGAGACAAAGAAGGACACTACATAATGATCAAGGGATCAATCCAAGAAGAAGATACAACAATTGTAAATATTTATGCACCCAACATAGGAGCACCTCAATACATAAGGCAACTGCTAACAGCCATAAAAGGGGAAATCGACAGTAACACAATCATAGTAGGGGACTTTAACACCCCACTTTCACCAATGGACAGATCATCCAAAATGAAAACAAACAAGGAAACACAAGCTTTAAATGATACATTAAACAAGATGGACTTAATTGATATTTATAGGACATTCCATCCAAAAATAACAGAATACATTTTCTTCTCAAGTGCTCATGGAACATTTTCCAGGATAGATCATATCCTGGGTCACAAATCAAGCCTCGGTAAATTTAAGAAAACTGAAATCATATCAAGTACCTTTTCTGACCACAATGCTGTAAGAATAGATATCAATTACAAGAAAAAATCTGTAAAAAAATACAAATACATGGAGGCTAAACAATACACTACTAAATAACCAAGAAATCACTGAAGAAATCAAAGAGAAAATCAAATACCTAGATACAAATGACGATGACAACACGAGGACACAAAAGCTATGGGATGCAGCAAAAGAGTTCTAAGAGGGAATTTTATAGCAATACAATCTTACCTCAAGAAACAAGAAACATCTCAAATAAACAACATAACCTTACACCTAAAGCAAATAGAGAAAGAAGAACAAAAAACCCCCAAAGTTAGCAGAAGGAAAGACATCATAAAGATCAGAAATAAATGAAAAAGGAATGAAGGAAATGATAGCAAAGATGAATAAAACTATAAGCTGGTTCTTTGAGAAGACAAACAAAATTGATAAACCACTAGGCAGACTCATCAAGAAAAAAAGGGAGAAGACTAAAATCAATAGAATTAGAAATGAAAAAGGAGAAGTAACAACTGCCGAGATACAAAGGATCATGAGAGATTACTACAAGCAGCTATATGCCAATAAAATGGACAACCTGGAAGGACTGGACAAATTCTTAGAAATGCACAACCTGCCAAGACTGAACCAGGAAAAATTGAAAATATGAACAGACCAATCAAAAGTACTGAAATTGAAACTGTGATTAAAAATCTTCCAACAAACAAAAGCCCAGGACCTGATGGCTTCAAAGGCGAATTCTATCAAACATTTAGAGAAGAGCTAACACCTATCCTTCTCAAACTTTTCCAAACTACAGCAGAGGAAGGAACACTCCCAAACTCATTCTATGAGGCCACCATCACCCTGATACCAAAACCAAAGATGTTCACAAAGAAAGAAAACTACAGGCCAATATCACTGATGAACACAGATGCAAAAATCCTGAACAAAATACTAGCAAACAGAATCCAACAGCATATTAAAAGTATCATACACCATGATCCAGTGGGGTTTATTCCAGGAATGCAAGGATTCTTAGTATATGCAAATCAATCAATATGATACACCATATTAACAAATTGGAAAAAAACCATATGGTCATCTCAATAGATGCAGAGACAGCTTTCAACAAAATTCAACACCCATTTATGATAAAAACCCTCCAGAAAGTAGGCATAGAGGGAACTTTCCTCAACATAATAAAGGCCATATATGACAAACCCACAGCCAACATCGTCCTCAATGATGAAAAACTGAAACCATTTCCACTAAGATCAGGAACAAGACAAGGTTGCCCACTCTCACCACTATTATTCAACATAGTTTTGGAAGTTTTAGCCACAGCAATCAGAGAAGAAAAAGAAATAAAAGGAATCCAAATCGAAAAAGAAGAAGTAAAGCTGTCACTGTTTGCAGATGACATGACACTATAGTTACAGAATCCTAAAGATGCTACCAGAAAACTATTAGAGCTAATCAATGAATTTGGTAAAGTAGCACGATACAAAATTTATGCACAGAAATCTCTTGCATTCCTATTCACTAATGATGAAAAATCTGAGAGTGAAAATAAGCAAACACTCATATTTACCACTGCAACAAGAAGAATAAAATACCTAGGAATAACCTACCTAAGGAGACAAAAGACCTGTATGCAGAAAACTATAAGACACTGATGAAAGAAATTAAAGATGATACAAATGGATGGAGAGATATACCATGTTCTTCGATTGGAAGAATCTACATTGTGAAAATGACTATACTACCCAAAGCAACCTACAGATTCAATACAATCCTATCAAACTAACAACGGCATTTTTTACAGAACTAGAACAAAAAATTTCACAATTTGTATGGAAACACAAAAGACCCCGAATAGGCAAAGCAATCTTGTGAAAGAAAAACGGAGCTGGAGGAATCAGGCTCCCTGACTTCAGACTATACTACAAAGCTACAGTAATCAAGACAGTATGGTACTGACACAAAAACAGAAATATAGATCAATGGAACAGGATAGAAAGCCCAGCGATAAACCCACGCACATACGGTCACCTTGTCTTTGATAATGGAGGCAAGAATATACAGTGGAGAAAAGACATCCTCTTCAATAAGTGGTGCTGGGAAAACTGGACAGCTACATGTAAAGGAATGAAATTAGAACACTCCCTAACACCATACACAGAAATAAACTCAAAATGGATTAAAGACCTAAATGTAAGGCCAGACACTATCAAACTGTTAGTGGAAAATGTAGGCAGAACACTCTATGACATAAACAACAGCAAGATCCTTTTTGACCCACCTCTTAGAAAAATGGAAATAAAAACAAAAATAAACAAACAGGACCTAATGAAACTTAAACGCTTTTGCACAGCAAAGGAAACCATAAACAAGACTAAAAGACAACCCTCAGAATGGGAGAAAATATTTGCAAATGAAGCAACTGACAAAGGATTAATCTCCAGAATATATAAGCAGCTCATGCAGCTCAATATCAAAAACACAAACAACCCAATCCAAAACTTGGCAGAAGACCTGAACAGACATTTCTCCAAAGAAGATATACAGACTGCCAACAAACACATGAAAGGATGCTCAACATCATTAATTATTAGAGAAATGCCAATCAAAACTACAATGAGATATCATCTCACACCAGTCAAAATGGCCATCATCAGAAAATCTACAAACAACAAATGCTGGAGAGGGTGTGGAGAAAAGGGAACCCTCTTGCACTGTTGGTGGGACTGTAAATTGATAACAGCCACTATGGAGAACAGTATGGAGGTTCCTTGAAAAACTAAAAATAAAACTCCCATACCACCTAGCAATCCCACTACTGGGCATATACCCTGAGAAAACCATAATTCAAAAAGAGTCATGCACCACAATGTTCATTGCAGCTCTATTTACAATAACATGGAAGCAACCTAGGTGTCCATCAACAGATGAATGGATAAAGAAGATGTGGCACCTATATACAATGGAATATTCCTCAGCCATAAAAAGAAATGAAATTGAGTTATCTGTAGTGAGGTGGATGGACCTAGAATCTGTCATACAGAGTGAAGTAAGTCAGAAAGAGAAAAACAAATACCGTACAGTAACACATATATATGGAATCTAAAAAACAAAAATGAAATGGTCATGAAGAACCTAGAGGCAAGATGGGAATAAAGACGCAGACCTACTAGAGAACGTACTTGAGGATACAAGGAGGGGGACGGGTAAGTTGGGACAAAGTGAGAGAGTGGCATGGACATATATACACTACCAAATGTAAAATAGATAGCTAGTGGGAAGCAGCCACATAGCACAGGGAGATCAGCTAGGTGTTTTGTGACCACCTAGAGGGGTGGAATAAGGAGGGTGGGAGGGAGGGAGATGCAAGAGGGAAGACTTATGGGGATATATGTATATGTATAACGGATTCACTTTGTTATAAAGCAAACACCATTGTAAAGCAATTATACTCCAATAAGGATGTTAAAAAAAAAAAAAAAAAACAAAGATGACTCAGATAACTCCACTGACCCCTCAGAGACACACAATCTACTAGGAAGACAGTGACATCATCAGCCTTATCAAAAGAGCCAACTTTTTTTTGTATTAACTGTGTGCCAGGCACTGTTCAATGCACTTTACAACTATTAATTTAATCTCATAAAACTCTATGAGTTGGGTAATATTAATATCTGCATTCTACACACAGATAAGGAAACCAAGGCAAAACAAAACTGACACAAACAATGCTAAGTAGTAAAAAGAATAGTTTGGTGTTAAAAACAGTGTTAAAGAAATTTCTGCAAAGTAGATCCTATTTGAGCTGAGCTGCAAAAGATGAGCTGCGCTATGAAAGGTAGAAAGGAAGACATTTCCAGTGGCAAAGCTGAAGTGTTAGCAAGGCTGGAGAGCTACCTCAAATGTGTTTCAAGCTCTTTGGCCTCCCTGTCTTTCTGCTATACCTTAGCTAGGATTCTCTTCCCTCTTATCCAACTTAGTATATCCACCAGGGCTTACTGGTTAATTGGGCATGGTTGGAAAGAAGAACAAAGTCAAGGATAACTCAAAAATATTTGACTAAAACAACAAGAAAGATGGAGCTGCTATTAACTGAAAAGAAGACTATAGGAAGTTAAGGAAAGTTGAAACCAAAAAAAAAAAAAAGGGAAGCCAAAGCTGTGCACCCTACACAGGGAGCTTCTGTCTAGAGAAAGATAAGTCTTTTTTCTAATCTGCATAAAACAAATGTATAGCAGCCCTAGGAAAAATCAAGAGTTTGGTTTCAGGCATGTTAAGGTATTTATTAGACATCCAAGTAAATCTGTCAAGTAAGCAATTGAATACACAAATCTGGAGTTCCCCGCACAGGTCCAGAAAGGAAATATAATTTAGGAGCTGCAAGCTTAATTATACTACTTAAAACCATGAGACTGGATAAGTTTATCAATGGAGCAGGAAAACATAAAGGAGAGATCTAAGGACTGAGGTATAGAGTATCCAGTGTTAAGAGATCAGAATGATGAAGAGGAACCAGCAAAGATGACCAAGAAAGAATAATGAAGTATCCCGGAAAATTAAAGAAAGAGTGATGTCAAATACTGCTGACTGATCAAGTAAGATAAGGACTGAGAAGTGACCACTGAAGTTAGCAATATGGCAGTCACTGGTGACTGACAAGAGCAGTTCTGGGGAATATTAAGGGAGAAAGCTTGATCTGATTGAGTTTAAGGGAGAATGGGAAGTGAGGAATTGGAGACAGAAAGAAGAAACAACTCTTTAGAAGTTCTGTAAAGGAAAGCACAAATAATGGAGCAGTTGCTGGCAGTGGTATTAACTACCATTATTTTATTGTTGTTGTTGTTTTAAGTTGGGAGAAACAGTTGCTGGTCTGTACACTAATGCAAACAATCCAGTAGCGGAAAGGGAAATGATGATGCAGAAGAAAGAGGACAGAAACAGTGGAGCAATGTCCTTGAGTAGATATAAAAGATGGGATCTAGGGCACAAGTGGGATGATTGCCACAGCTAATATTACAGACAGTTCCTCCATAATAATGGGAGGAAAGGCAGACTACAGGGGCACTGACGCAGGTAGGCAGGTAGAAGTAGTGATGGGAATGTGGCATATCTATTCTGGTTATTGTATTTTCTCGGAGAAATGGAAAGGAAAGTCACCATCTGAGAATGAAGACTGCAAAATACTGTAAGCATTGTTGGCAAAAAAAACACTGAAGTCTGACATACCAAAAAGAAGGAGTTGTCAATGATGTGAAACAACAGAAATCTGCATACACTACAGGGCATGAAAACTGGTAGAACCATTTGGAAAAGAGTGTGATAATATTCAGTAAAGGCAAAGGTATTCATATCCTGTGATCCAGCAATGCCATTCCTAGTTATCTGTCCTAAAGAAATGTGTGCATATGTAACCGTGGCCCCTGTACAAGAATAATTATGGCACGATTGCTCTTATGGTAGGTAGTAAAATTATTCAAAAAAAAAAAAGAAACAACAACCAATCATCAACGTAGTGGTTACCATTAAGAAGAAGGAAGGGGCTGTGACCATGAATGAACATACTAAAAGATTCTCAAGTACCAGCAATGTCCTATTTCTTAATCTGGATGATTTGGTAATCTGTACATATATATTTTATGCACTTTTATACACTGTTCAATTTCAAAATTAAAAAACGTTTTTAATCCCTTAGTCTTGCCACTTTTGATTTATAACTGTCTCACTGGGTAAATATTACATCAATTCAAGATTCTCCCACTCCCCTCCATCTTCCTTCTCCTCTGATGACAACATAATTTCCCAAGGGGGTTACAAGAAATCTTGGCAGCTGAAGAAAGACATCTGGTCCACTAGCATCTATGGTACAGCTCACCCCACCTGGTCACAGGGCATCACGCACTGGCGTCTGATAAATAATGTGTTCAATTCCTGCCTCAACTCCAATCCAGTCTCAAAGGCAGCACATTCTGAATTTTCCTCATTCAGACCCAGGCCCTCTTTTAGCCTACCAGTCCTCTCAGCACTTTTGCATGGCCCTGCAGGTTCAGAAAATCTGAACATAAGGACTAAGTGAGGCTGCCCCAGGCTTACCCACTTCTTCATCCTTTGCTTTCCATCTTCCTGCACCGTGCTTTCAGAAATAAGGCACAAATCTTCATGTTCTGGGCATCTCCCTATAAATATCCACATCTTGCATCCCCCCTATTTTCTAGAAAACTCTCAAATCCCTGGTGTTTCCTATTACCTTTAATTCTGTCCAGTTTTGCTTCATGTACTTTGAAGTTCTGCTATTAGGTACACACTTATTTATGACTGTTACATTTTTCTCATGTATTAACCTTTTTAACACTATGGAATCCCCTTTATCTCTTATAATAACCTTTGTCTCAAAGCCTAATTTATCTGATATTAAAACAGTTTACTCAGCTTTCTTATGGTTATAGTTCACATGGTATATCTTTTTCCATTCATTTATTTTCAACCTAATTTAATATTACCCTACAGATCTGTGAGTCTCTGCTCCTTTTTTTTTAATCTTTTTCTCTCTGTCCTTCAGATTAGATCATTTCTATTGCTCTATCCTAAAGTTCATTGACTTTTACTTCTGTCATTTTTAATCAACTATTAAGCCCATTCAGTGAATTTTTATTTCAGGTATTATATTTGTGAGTTCTAAAATTTATATCCTGTTCTTTTTTGTAATTTCAATTTATTTGCTGAGCTATCCTTATTTACTATAGAAGTATCTTCCTTTATATCCTTTTCAAGGTTATAATCACTACTTTAAAATATTTGTTTGCTAAATCCAACATCTAGCTACCTTGGGGTCAGTTCTGTATGGGTCACATTTTCTTGTTTCTTCATGTCTAGTAATTTTGAATTCACCTGGACATGATAAATGATAAATTATAGAGACTCTGGATTCTGTTATGTTTCTCCAGAGAGATTTATTTTTGTTTGTTTTGGCAAAAAGTTACCTAGGCTGAACTCAAACTCGAAACTCTGAAATCTCAGCTCAGCTCTCTTATTTAGCCTTTGCTGGGAAGCTTAGAGTCATCATGCATATGTGTCATTCAGGGCCCATCTAGATATTTGGGCAATTGTACAAAGAATTTGGGGCTCCCTCTCTGTGGCTCTCTCTTTTCCTGCATTCCTCCCTTACTTTTCAGCTGCTATGGTCACCTCAAATCCTATACTCAGTATAGGTTTTACTCTCTATGGTTTGGTTTCCTAGTGTGCCAGCTGGGACTTACCGCCAGGCTAAAATCTATAAGAAACTGGAAACCCACCCAGTGCTGCTCCCTTACTCTAAATGTCCATATAAAATACATACAAATATGCCTACTTTGGTTTGCTCTTTAATGCCTTCAGACGGTTGTGTTTTCCATTTTATGCAGTGTTTATAGTTATTTGTGGAAGGGTTATTCTGACAGGAGCTTCTAAGCCATTACCAGAAGCAGAACCTAGCACCTACTATTAAAATCCAGGAATTTTGTATCTATTGCCTCTGGTGTTATTGTTGTTGTTTTAAATCTTGACAGAGTCATGAAGAACCTAGGGGCAAGATGGGAATAAAGACACAGACCTACTAGAGAATGAACTTGAGGATATGGGGAGGGGGAAGGGTAAGCTGGGACAAAATGAGAGAGTGGCATGGACATATATACACTACCAAACTTAAAATAGATAGCTAGTGGGAAGCAGCCGCATAGCACAGGGAGATCAGCTTGGTGCTTTGTGACCACCTAGAAGGGTGGGATAGGGAGGGTGGGAGGGAGGGAGACGCAAGAGAGAAGAGATATGGGAACATATGTATAACTGATTCACTTTGTTATAAAGCAGAAACTAACACACCATTGTAAAGCAATTATACTCCAATAAAGATGTTAAAAAAAAAAATCTTGACAGAAACTCAATGAAGTCTTTCTCTCTCTCTGTGCTTTTTCGTATCCTTCCTTCCCTGGGACTACAGGATTCAACCTCACTGCCTAATTTTAATGCTGAAAGGGCTAAAGGAAATAAGAAAGGGAACTATGCATATATCCCTCTGTAAGTGCAGATATCTTATGGAAGAGGTAACATATTAAAATCATCCTTTGAACAAATCAGGTTGCTGGCCTAGGAGGTCCTGAAGAAGAATCCATGAGGAGAGAGTACAAAGGAGATGAAAACATCCAGAACTGGGTGAGAGACAGATCTGGGTGAAGCCCCTTAGTAAGGTGTGAGATGGGGAGAAAAGGCTGACCTCTCATAGATGAAGGGGGGCCCCAAAGACAGCTTAGAGCCCAAGAAAACGGAGAATCCCTAAATTTCAGAATTATAGCCTCATGACATTTTAAACCTAAAAGATACTTATCAGATCATCTAAATCCAAAAGCCTTATTCTGGAGACAAGGAAACTGAGTCTCACATTTTGCCTGCCTCATAATTTAGTCAAGGTGCCCATACCCCCTCAGCACAGGGTTGGTACTATCCTATTCTTTTTAACAACAGCCTGGGGCCTGTTCACATTTGTGTTTTGACTAATCACTGTTCCATATGATAGCTTTAGGTCTGAGCTACTCAATTCATTCTTAAACATGCCAGAGAATTCTAATATAGAGCTTTTTGTTCTTTCTCTGTATATCTCGGAGTTTTAATCACAGCAGAGTCAATTGAGGCTTTTTTTATGACTGCATAGAATACATCAGGCTCCAACTCTCTTTTCTAATTATGATAAAGCCATGTGGCCTCTCATGGATTGCTTGGTGTAGTGTCCAGGTATAGATGGCTCACAGGATTTTATAAAGATTAATTCAGATTAGCTCATAAATTTATTGAAGGAGGTATCTATTAGGTGTTCCTGTCGGTCTGTGTGACTGCTATTGACAATAATAAAATGATATGAGTTTCAAACTCCCTTGTCCCATGATGCCTTCAGATTTAATCATTAGTCAGAATCTGCATTCTTCCCTAAGGTATCTTTTTATCATTTCAAATAAGAATGACAAACTGGATCAGTGAATTTAAGAAATTTTATTTCAAATACTACTTTTATTTCCACAGATTTATCCTCTTCTCTCAATATCTGGGTTATAATATAAATTAACATCTTCTGGACAAATTAATATATAACAAGATGAATATTACTGTCTTTTTACTCAGAAGATAGTATGTGCTTCTAATGACATCAGTGGCCAAGTAAAAACAGAGTAAAAAATTGTTGACAACCCAAGGTCAAGAGTTGCTCTGGTTTCTTTCAAAATGATGCATTACAGCCCTCTGCTGTTCTGCCAACCAAGAGCCCAAGTAGTAATTTAACAAAGAGCCCCAAAGTGTCCAGTGTAACCAAAGAGTAACCTAGCTTTGGGGGAGAATAAACATTAAGTAATAGGGTTTGTTTTTATTTCCTTCCCTTAAATAAAAAATAGAAATGTTAACATTCTTTTAAAAATCTACAAATATTCACCACATTATTTTTGAGGCTGTAATTATATAGCCCAAAATTCAGCCCTTGGAAATACAAAAACAGCGCCATTTCTTAAGCAACTACTATGTGTAGAGCCAAACAGCAGATGCCATGTTATGTCTCACCCACTGGGGACCTGAGGGTCTCTTCTAATATCCTAGGGGTCATTTATCTTCTTTTTAAGATTTTTGGGTTTAATACTAAGATCCTCACGAAGAATATTTTCTGCAGTCCCAGATTACTGCTGTTATTTGCAGTGACAAGCCTGATAACCTCCAGAATATACGATCAGAATTCATATATAAATAAGATATATAAATAAGAAAAATAAGATTAAAAAGATCCAGATCATTTTTAAACAAAAGATAAATCATTTATTATTTCTCAACAACCACCTATGCAAATATACTACAGAATAAATGATATCTGATTAGGCAAATTCACAAAATCAATAACAACAAACTCCCACTAGGCTATGAGACAACATCTCAGACACCTCTATCAAGATCCCATGCATGGGCCCAGTTTCAGTGGTCAACACAATAAGCAGGAGCAGGAAGAAGAGGTAAAAGAAACATCCTTTTGATCTTTTCACAATATCTCTTCTACTCCGCTATGTTTTTTTTTCCCCCCACCATGTCCCTGGCAGTTACTGGATTCTATCTTCCTTAGCCTGGAGAAAATAAACAATGCCAGCTCCCTTTAGCCTCCAGACAACTTTATCCTATCTGAATGTAACTGGTGTGTAATATTAGTGGACACACTTATACCAACTTATTTTTTGTTGCTATCCTCAGGCTTAAAAACCTCCTCTCTCACTAATTATTGAATGTACTCATTCGATGAACAAATATTTTGATGCCTGCTGGGTGTCAGGCAACATAGAAAAGCAGGACTGAACTAGACAAAGAAGGGGACAGGCATTCTAGGCAGAAGATACCCATTAAAAAGAGACTCTGCAGCAAGAAAAAGAGATTCCATCATATAAGGACTTATTATTTTAGTGGTAACTTGTAATTCAGCCCGTTATTGCTAACCCTTGAAAATTAACCCGTCAAGCTAATTTTCAAGAAAAAAAGGGACAACCACATAGTATGGTAGTAACCAGGTAAGTGATTGTCAGTGTGATAGTACCAGATGGTCATACGGAAAATGCATTTTTGCATATATGCCTCAGTGGGGTTAATAGTGTAAGTGACAGGCAAGTAAAGTGCAAACGACAGGTAAAAACAGTGCTCTCAATATGGTTTTTAAGATGAATTATACTTTATATAATTTTGAAGTTCTTCAGAAACTAATACTCTGACTAAAATGCTTGAATAGATAAATTATCATCACTAAGATACATGTCATTTTTGGTCTTAATGATGCTTTAGTAACAAAATAAAAAATCTGTTTTTGTGTATCTTAATTCCTTGAGTTTTTTACTGAACTAATACTTCTTGAAACAAAATGAAAAATATAGGGCTTCCCTGGTGGCGCAGTGGTTGAGAGTCCACCTGCCAATGCAGGGGACACGGGTTTGTGCCCCGGTCCAGGAAGATCCCACATGCCGTGGAGCGGCTAGGCCCATGAGCCACAGCCGCTGAGCCTGCGCGTCCGGAGCCTGTGCTCTGCAACGGGAGAGGCCACAACAGTGAGAGGCCCGTGTAACGCAAAAAAAAAAAAAAAAAAAAAAAAAAAAAATATATATATATATATATATATATATATATAAGCTGAGGTCCATACTTGGTTAGACTGGAAAAGAAAACATTTGCTTATAGTTTAGCACTATAATTATATTTTTTAACACACAAAATGTCCCTGAGGGTTTTACTTCAGAAATAATCCCCTGGGAGTCTACCTCAAGACATTAATATATCTATATATACAAAATGTATTAATACAAATATGTGATATCTTAAGCTTTAAACAAAGTAAATTTATTTCCTTTTTTAAAATGAGTTTTTACATTATGCCACAAAATAGCATTATGAGTACAATATTTAATATCAAACTTAAATATAAAAAATTCAAAACTACCTCAAATGCATTCCCTTAAGAGTAAATAAAACAGAAAAATATAATAACCAGATGAAGGTGCTATCAAGATTATGAGCACCCCTGTGGAAAAATAAAGAATGCCACCTGATTTCGGATAAAATCAAAAATACATTCATAGTTTAGCTCTTCCTACTATAGTTTTCTAAAAACAACTGAAAAGGAGAAGGGAAGACAGGCATTTCCAGAAGACCCACCTTATGCAGGCACTGCAATGGGCTCTGGGGATGCAGCAGGGAACAAAACATACCTTCCCTGCCCTTACAAAATTTACATGAGACAGATGAGAACTGAGAAAAGATAGTTTTCCTATATTGTCTCTCTTCCCTCTCAAGCTCCCTGTAGCTTCCTTCCAGCATAAGGAAGAGAAATGCATCAGAAATTCCCTTTAATGCCTTTTCATTTTCTACAGAGTTCCAGCTCTCTGACCTGGTTTTCCAGGCCTTCCTCAGGCTGTTCCCAACCCACAACTGCAATCTCATCTCTCCCACTTTCTCACATGCATGTTTTTCTGTCCGGTTTATCTATTTACTATTTCAAGATGCTGTGTTTACTTTTAGTCAAAATAACTCACTGAATCCTTGAATATCTTCTCTTCTTTCAAGGGCAACTGGAAGGGCTCCCTTTGTGGACAGTCCTGTCCTAGGCCTAATAAAGATCTACAGAATGAAGCAGACATGTTCCCTGACCTTGAGCAGCTGCTGGGAAAATGAGGAGAAATGGGCAGAGTTGATCTCTTTGCATTAGCTGTCTTCATGATCAATATCTGTCTCCACTGAATCGATTTTATGGAGCCTCAAACTAGTGGTTAAAAGGCCAGACTGAATATTCCAACCATGCCATGTATGTCCATTCATATTTTCCATGTTGGCTGGGCCATTCTGAGTGGTACCATTACTGGGGTTAAATATATAGAAGCCACCTTTGAAATGAATTATTATTCTTCATAATTTTTTTCAATATGAAGTAAACACAAAGACTTTGTTATGACTTAAAAAAGGAGTCAGGAACTATAGCCCAGAGACAATAATTATAAGACCTAGATAAGATTTCTTAAACTTTCATAATGTCATTTACTTTTGTCACTCTCCATAGTAATTAACAACAAAAACATTAAAAGAAACAACAAAAAGGCTCTGATTTTTCTTTATCTTTGGGAACTAGGGGTGAGTAGGTCCTAATCTAAAGTAGGCATTTGGTTGTTTCATCATGATTTATAACACTGTGGCCTGCAGGGAAAGAGCTGGGGAGGTGAACACCCCAACTTCTTTCCCTCCAACCTCCTGCCAAGGCTGAACCAAACCAGAAGTCAAAAGTCAGACGAGCACACTGAAGTACTTCTAGAGGTCACACTGCTGGGACGTGGAGCAGACGGAGAAGAGTTGAAAGCAGGTCCAGAGGGGCAAACACAGGCTGTCTAGCCAGAAGACCTGAAAACCTTTAAAATTAGACTCCAGAAAATTCTTGTGCTCAGATGCAGTTTAGGAAATGTTATGCTACATTAAAATGGTTAGAAAGATGGGGTCTTGAGTGTCAATGATTCTTACTCATACACCTAGTACTTCTTTTTTTTAAAGAAATATGGAGGAATTTGAACCACTTACCAAGAAAGACATCGATTAGTTGCAATTGAAGGGAGAAAGATTATTTACTTTAACAACTACAGCTTGAAAATAACATCCCAATTTTCCAACCTTGAGGCCAGGCGATTTGGCAGATGAAGATGAGTCAGTTATCACAAAGGGATAAATAAACACACCCTAGTCTCTCATTGTCAGTAACAAAGGCTCATGCCTCTGTGATGTAGTGCTCACAGAAACTGTGAATTAATTGAGAAAGAATGGAGAATTGAGCCCAGAAGCTCAGATGAGAACACACACAAATACACAACACCACACTGAAAGAGCAGAAGGAAAATTACTACAACAGCGTGTATCTTCCTCAAAGGAGAGAAGCCCTTATCTCCAAAATTTCCTCTGCTTCCCCTGCCTCAGAAAGTACAAACCACGCATGGACTGAACCAAAGAAGGCGCCGGTGAGTTCAGTGTCATCATTCTGTGAATTAATTTGGCTTTCACATATGGGTTGTTTTTCTAGAATACAGGATTACTACATTATGAAATGCTAATTGTTTCTGCTACCCAGCATGACCTGCCTGGAAGATGAGATGCAAATTAAGACATAATACAATTATGGATGCTCTCACCCTATTCAAATGTATTTTTCTTCTCCAACAGGCTCAGGTAAGTGGCCCTTATTTTAATTTCCAGCATCCTACTCTTAACTCCCAACCCTTGCAGCCTACGGACTCTACTCCGGTGAAATGCCTAACAGTACCACAAGATAGTGAGGCTTCTTGTTTCGAATAAACATGTCAGAACTTATGTCTCCAAATAAGTCTTGTCTTTCTAAGTAACCAACTTGGGACACTATACATTTAGGCCACATGGGCTACATTTTTATACCAGTGAGCTCTCATTAAAATACTATGTCAAAACAAACAAAAAAGAGAAAAGAAGCATCATCAGAGAAGGATGACATACATGAGCTTGGGAGGCATGTGTAAAGGCAGGGCTGTACGCTGCCTTAATGACCATGGGGAGTTTACAGAGGCAGAAACCTCTCTTCCTCTTCACCACCAGCTGTTAAGCCTCCTCTTAGCCTCCTTGCCAGGTGCCCACCCTGATTCAGGCTCCTTATCTTACCAGGAAAGAATGAAATACATTACTAATGAAAGTGTTTCTAAAAAAAGAAAGACACAGGGGAGCTAGGGAGGGGAGGGGAGAAAAAATCAGAATAAAGGGGAAATAAATGCCTTTTGGCAAAGTATCTGAAAATCTCCTGTCAATAAGACATTAAGTACTTAAGAATGTAGCAGAATGTGAAGTTGTTTATGACAGTAAATACTTGAAGTTGCTGAAATGTTCAACCAAAGGAGATTGGTAAAATAATTTATGTATTATCCATGCAGTAGAATAATTGGCTGTGATTTAAAGCTATTGTATAGGGCTTCCCTGGTGGCGCAGTGGTTAAGCATCTGCCTGCCAATGCAGGGGACGCGGGTTCAAGCCCTGGTCCAGGAAGATCCCACATGCCGCGGAGCCCGTGCGCCACAACTACTTAGCCTGCAAGTCACAACTACTGAGCCTGCGTGCCACAACTACTGAAGCCCGCATGCCTAGAGCCCGTGCTCCACAAGAGAAGCCACTGCAATGAGAAGCCTGCGCACTGCAACCAAAAATAGACCCAACACAGCCAAAACTAAAATATTTTTTTAAAAAGAGTGAATTAAAAAAATAATAAAGCTATTGTATACACCTATTTTCATTGATTTAAGTGAGAAAATCATGTTGCAGAACTATATGTATAATGGGATCTTTTTAAAATATGTATGTTTGCGTGTATCTGTGAATAAGTGTATATGTGTACACAGAGAAAGAGGGAGAAAACTACAAGGAGACAGAGGGAGGAAGGAAAGATTCTCAATAAACACCAAGATGAAAACGGATATTTTTGAGAGGCAAAAATTATGAATGATTTCTTTCTTTTGCTTATTTCTATGTCCTATTTTCTACAAGAAATATGACTTACATATGTAAAAAGTAAAGAAGGCTGCCATAAAGAAAACTGAGTAGCTGTGGCTGAAGATTATCATCCAAGTAGTTACCCAGCATTTGCTTTTTTTCTACTATACCTCTTTTTAAAAGGAGGCAACATTATGCTACAGATATAGTGATAAGCTTTGTACACAAATCTCTAGAGTCCACATCTAGTGCTCTTTTAAAATCATCAGTCTTCTCATCTCCAACATGTATTATTAAGTGAAAAAGCAAAATGAAGATGCAGGAAATGTGTAAAGTATGCAGCCAATTGTTCACAAAAGAAAGGAAAATAAAGAACATATATCAGATTGGCTTCTATGTGCATAAAAATTATCTGGAAGGGTTAAATAAGAAACTTTTAACAGTGTTTACCTGTGAGGAATAGCCACTGAGTAGAAGGGGGACAGAGATAAACCTCTTTATATTTTTTGATGTTTGAAACTTGTGAATTCATTACCTAGTCAAAAATTAAAATTTTAATTAGTCTTTTGTACTTTTCAATGACTTATCTTTTTATCATGTATCCTCAGAATTATAACTAAGTGATTGGTTTAGTGGTTTAGTCTTGATTTTAATATTAATTATATTCAAATATACATCTGCATGATTTTTTAAAATATTTCTACTTGATCTCTTTTTAAATGTTAAACGTAAGATGGCCTGGGTAGAAGGGGACAGCCTCAGCACCTTAGCAATTGAATGGGACTGAATATTTTCATCCATGCTCCCTACTAGCAGGTTTATCAAAAAGGTCAAATAAAAAACAAACCCCAGCTGAGGGTTTGCTACTAAAAGGTGTGTAAGAGGCACATGTTCTCATTTATCATTCTATTTTGGATCCAGTATTAACTTCTCCTGGATGACAATACTGCTTCTATTGTTCCCCCATTAACATGGTACACCCAGTGGGGACATCGGCCCAACACTAACGAACTATTCACAGGAGAAACAAGAACAGGATACCAGGAGCCAAGACAAAACAATTAGAAGGAAAGGGCGACTGTTGGCTCCTGACCTAAATTGAATTGCTTTTAAGAGACAGAAACAGATTTTTAATTATGTAATCCCTTTCTCATTTCCTTTAAAACTTAAAGGTCACATTCCCCTTTCAAATGCTAAAGGCCAGATCTGACATTATTTTATCTGATGTTATTGTCTCTGTGAGACTCACTGGACTAAAAATGGAAGAGGTGCCCTGTTCAACCCAAATGAATGCAAAGCATTTCTGTTGTTGTTGTTGTTATCATCCAAACTACTGTTTGGAAGAATTAGTTAATAACTACTGTCTCTCTCCCTTTGCATTTCATTTTTCTTTCCAAATACTGTTCTAAGAGAAATGTGCTCTGCCTTTACTAAGAAAAAGAACTGTCTGAAGGCATGAAGATCTGCGATAAGAAGTCTACTTAACTTCCACTTTTGCCAGACTTGACTTGGTGAGTTTGCTTTCACCTACTCTTTATCACATTTTATTGTTTGCATTTCAATAATAGAAATTTTTCTTTCCACACACTTCTCCTCTGCCCTTATTTCCCCCCTCTTCCCAGCCCAGTGAAGTCCACCTCTTCAACAGCAACTTCCCCGGTTGCGTCAGCTCCCTCTGATCTTGATCTCTGATTTCCTGCCTCTCTCTGTTTATAAAACTCATCTTGGCACTCAAGCCCACATTGTCTTCTCTTTCACTGGCAAGAAATCTAATAAATGAACTGCACTGGTTCCCACGGCAGAAAATAAAAGGAATTAAGGCCCAGCTAGCTGTGTGCAGAAGTTCAATCAATGTCATTGGACTCTCTGCCTCTTTCTCCATGTCTTTGGCTCTGCTTTGCCTCTGTGCATTTTCTCTCTAAAGCAAGCTTTCCCTACAAGGTGGCTTATATAATCCTAACGGTTGGAAATCCCAGAAGAAAAGGACCCTCTTTTCCAAAATCATAGCAGAAGTCCTAGGGCTCTTAGTAGGAGGCCCAGCTCTGAGTTACATGCTCACCTCTGGAACAGGGATCAAGATCAGTTCTACCCAAAATTCATGCACTGAGAAGGGGTAAGGGAGGATCCCAAAAAGAAAAGAGGGATTCTGACACCAGATGCTATGTATAAGGCATCACAGTTTTAATTCAGTGTTATTTAACAATACCTGTATATTCACCATATCTCCAACTAGAATGTAACCTTTCAACATCAGTTTCACTTCCTTATATCCCCACCCCTTTGTTAATATCTACCGTAGCAGTAGTCACTGTTATAGTCTATTATATCAGAGGCTCCCAGTGACCCACACTCATGTGCTTCCCTCCGCATAACTAGGGTACACCGTGTGACTAGCTTTAATCATAAAATGCAGTAGCAATGACCCTGTGCCAGTTCCCAGTCTAAGCCTTGAAAAGACCTCGAACTTCTGCTTTTGAGCCCATGGGAGCCCGTGGGAAACTGGGCAACTCTGCTGGAGAGAGGCCCCGTCAACCCAGTGTCCCAGTTTAATCCAGCCGCGACCTGACCCACAAGTTGAATAAGCCACCGGACTGACCATCAGCAAGATCAGCAGAAGAACTCTCCAGCTGAGCCCATATTGCAGAACTATATGAAAATAAAGTTTTATTGTTTTAAGCCACTAAGTTTGGGGACTTATTATACAATAAAAGATAACTGGGGAAAGGTACTTGGAAAAAATATGTTGACTGAATAAATTAATGAATGAATGAAATTCTTGATTTTT
Source organism: Globicephala melas (assembly GCF_963455315.2). Taxonomy (NCBI): domain Eukaryota; kingdom Metazoa; phylum Chordata; class Mammalia; order Artiodactyla; family Delphinidae; genus Globicephala; species Globicephala melas. Next base: position 117,763,892 of record NC_083315.2, read on the forward strand.
TTATTGCTTTCGCTACAAAACTGCCATGGCAACAAATGTGACATTAAAAATGCATAAAGAGGGGCTTCCCTCGTGGCGCAGTGGATGACAGTCCGCCTGCCGATGCCGGGGACACGGGTTCATGCCCCTGTCCAGGAAGATCCCACATGCCACGGAGCGACTGTTCCCGTGAGCCATGGCCGCTGAGCCTGCGCGTTCGGAGCCTGTGCTCCGCAACGGGAGAGGCCACAACAGTGAGAGGCCCGCGTACCGCAAAAAAAAAAAAAAAAAAAAAATTTATAATGAGGATGGGTTGGGAGTTTGGGATTAGCAGATGCAAACTATTATATATAGAATGGATAAACAACAAGGTCCTACTGTAGAGCACAGGGAACTTTATTCAATATCCTGTGATAAACCATAGTGGAAAATAATATGAAAAAGAATGTATATATATGTGTGTATACACATACACATATATGTATACACACATATATATATTACTGAATCACTTCGCTTACAGCAGAAATTAACACAACATTGTAAATCAATTATACTTCAATAAAGTAAATTTCTTAAAAACTCATAAAGAGTGGATTGAGAAAAAGGAGAATGCATGAAAAAAGAGAATATAACATTTACTGATAACCTTCTATGTCCCAGGCACTATACCAAGTCGTTTTCACATTCACATTTCATTCTCTCAGCAACAACCCAATGAGGTAGTATTATTTTCCTGCATTTTTTAATTGATGAGAAAACTGATGCTCTGACAAGTAAATTAATTTGGTCAAGGTCAAGCAATTATAAAGAGTAAAAACCTGGATTCAAATGCAACTGACCCAAATACAACTCAGGGGTTAGGGTCACCAACCCTCTGTGCAGCTGAAAAATCTGTGTACAATTTATAGCTAGCCCTCTGTACATATGGTTCCTCTGTATTCCTGGTTCTTCCATATGCCTGGTTCTGCATCTCTATTACCATAGTATTTACTACAGAAAAAAAATCCACATATAAATGGACTCACGCAGTTCAAACCCATGTTGTTCAAGGGTCAAATGCACAAATCTTTAAGCTTACATACAATGCTCGTGCTGTTTCCACTCCATCATACTGTCCTCACAGACACTTGTAGTCAGTGGGGTATAACCATGCCCCAGCTTCACCACTGATTTTCCATGGGATTTTAAGCTTCTTCCATACACTATTCACTATACTTCTTCCATATTCTATACACTAAAGTTTCAGCTTCCTAAGCATGATACTACTAGGCTGACACTGCCCTTTCTTCCCTAAAATCCATCCCAACTCCTAAAATGCTTACAAAATTCCAGCAACTCCTTCTTCAAAGACAGTTCCTTATCACTTCACTTCTTGCGGAGCACGGGCTCTAGGCACACGAGCTCAGTAGTTGTGGCCCACAGGCTTAGTTGCTCCGCGGCATGTGGGATCTTCCCAGACCAGGCCTCAAACCTGTGTCTCCTGCATTGGCAGGCTGATCCTTAACCACTGCGCCACCAGGGAAGTTCCAATAAAGACTTTAAAAATGGTCCACATCAAAAAAAAATCTTTAAAAAAAAAAGTATATATATATATACACACACACACCTTGCCCTCATGTTTCTCTACTTTGATAATTAAATGTAATGTGTTATAATTTCCAGGTCAAAGTGGAATGTGGTTAACATCCTCCCATAAAGATGCTCCTATGTTCACACTAAATAATCCATGAAAATTTAAGACTAAACCCACCACACACACAACTAAATGATCAATAACCTCATGCCACAATCTTAGTGGAATCAACACAAAGCCCAAGGCATTTGAAAATACACTGAGAAAAACCTAATTGTTGTTCATCACACCACATACCCTGGTTTGCCTCATGAAAAAGAAGCCACTTAGGGAAAAAAATATACAAACAAAAATTATTTTTAACCTTTAAAAAAAAACTTTTTATTGAAGTAAAATATAGATATAGAAAAGTTCATGCATCATAGGTGTGTAGCTCATTGAATTTTCACAAACCAAACTCATCTGTGTAATCAGCACCCAGATCAACAGATTATTACGAGCTGCCCAGAGGGTGCCCTCAGGCTCCTGCCAACCACTAACCCCCAGACCAGGGTTTGTAGCTTGATTTAAAATTCATAAAAGGTATTTCTATTCCCCCACTTTCAGTACCCTGACTCAGAGTCCAAAAGAATGGCGCAACCAGAGACAAAGGCAGCTGCTCTCTGTGCTCCTTGGGTGCTTTTCTACAGGTCAAACACAATACCACACAAGACTCCCCTTTCCTACCTCACTCCTCCAAATCTCTACATCCAGGCAGAGACTGCAAATACCAGAAAGTAGTGGGACAATAAGTATGTATACAGAGGTGGCAGGGGATGCAGGGAGGGACTGGTGACATCTGTGTCCTCGCTATGAACACTGAATACTAGGGATTGTAGCCTTTGTGCATTATATTGGTTCACATATCACAGAATCAAGCATCACAGATAGACAGTATGTCAGTTGAACAAATGCCTACTTAGAAATGGGAAACTGGGTTGAAAGTGCAAAAGCATCAACCGGCATGCCCTTCACATGTCCTGCGAAAAATAGATCATACCAAAACATCTCTGAACCACATCAATACAGTTTGTGGAAGTTATGGGTGAGGGGGGTAAGAAAAAGTCTACTCACCCTGTCTGATGACAGGAGTCTGGACTCATCTCACCTTGTTCAAGGAAACAAAAGAAGAAAAAACCAACACGAGTCTATGGGGAAAAAATACAGGATAAAGAAAAAAAAAACAACAAATCAGAGACCAGGAAAAAAGAGTTAACATCTGAAAATAACTCTTTTTATATTCCAGAAGAAAATTTCCAAACTCTGATTAGTCTTCAAAAACAATATAAAAAGACACAGGAGACTTCCCTGGTGGCGCAGTGGTTAAGAATCCACCTGCCAATGCAGGGGACATGGGTTCGAGCCCTGGTCCAGGAAGATCCCACATGCCGCGGAGCAACTAAGCCCGTGTGCCACAACTACTGAGGCTGCTCGAGCCGGCGAGCCACAACTACTGAAGCCTGCGCACCTAGAGCCTGTGCTCCACAACAAGAGAAGCCACCACAATGAGAAGCCCGCGCACCACAATGAAGAGTAGCCCCCGCTCGCCACAACTAGAGAAAGCCCACACGTAGCAACAAAGACCCAACACAGCCATAAATAAATAAATAAATAAATAATTTTTTTGAAAAGACACAGGATCTAAAAAAGAGAAGCTGGACAAGGAAGGCGCAGGGTGAAATGAGAGGGTAAAATGAATGTTTTTAAAGAAATTAAAAGCACACAGCATTGCTTGGTGAATGTTCTCACAATATGTAGTAGACTTGATTATATGTATGCTCTATTAGCCAACAAACCCTCCAGTGGATACTTACCCTAAGAAATATCACAGGGTGCACCAAAATACAAATTTCAAATTAATAATACTGTGTTGGCTACTGGAAATTTGCTAAGAACAGATTTCAGGTGCTCTAATCACAAAAAATTAAATTATATGAGGAGAAGGTGTGTTAATTAGCTTGACTGGTAATCAGTTCACTATGTATATGTACATCAAATCATCATGTTGTATATCTTAAATACATATAATTTGTATTTTTTAAATTTTTTAAAGAATATTATAGCAGCATTTTTTAGTAGCCAAAAACCATAGACAACCCAACTGTCCACCTCTAGACGGGTAGTATGGTGATGTACACAACGAGATACCATACAGAAATGAAAATGAGCAGCATACAGCTACTCAGCACAACACAAAAAAGAGTCATAAATACAGTGACCTGTGGAGAAGCGAGACAAAAAATTCATATTGGCTGTTTTCTTATACATAAAGTTTAAAAGCTAAACTGCAATATTTAGGGATGCATACTTAGGTTGTCGAATGATTAAAAAAGAAAAAACGAGGCAGTGATTACCATCAAAGTCAGAAGGCTGTTACCTTTGAGAGGAACAAAGAGTTTGTCCGTGGGATGAGGCATGTGGGGAGCCTATGGGATGCTGCCACGTTCTGTTTCTTAACCTTAATTGGTACACATGGTTTATTCTCTTAGAAATTCCTCAACGTGTACATTTAGGATATATACATTTTTCTGTATGTATATTATATTTCACGACTTTAAAAAGTTTTGGAAACACATTAGCAGAGTTAAAATCTAGGCTGAGAGAAAAGGGAGGTTTGATAAAAGAAAAAATGAGAATAAACTTGTAAGAAAACAATAAGAGGTAAGATGATGACCACAAAGGAAAAAGAAAAGGAAAGACTGAAATTCAGACAACTGACATCTCCTGAAAAAAGTCCTAACAGACAGAAGGGGAAATCAAATAAATAATAATTGAGTAACATAACAGGTACTGGGCTAAATACTGTATACAAATTAACTCTGAATGTTTACAATAACTCTGTGAGGTTAAATACCATCATTGGGTTCCCTCCTCATGCTAGTGGGAAAACTGAGGCTTAACCTTCCCAAAATCTTATGACTTTGGTAAGTGGTAAGCAGGTAAGTGACAAATAGAAGCCTGAAACCCCTGTCTGTGAGGTACTAAAGTGAGTCCTCTGAACCACGATACCATAATGCCCCTATTTTTTCCTGCCCTGGATTAAAATAAAATGTACTGCAACATTCAAGGCCAAAGGACAGGGAAAAAAATCTTTTAAAAGATTTAAGGGGAAACTCATTTTTCGTTTGTTCTGAGGGGTTTTTTGGGTTGGTTTCTTTGTTTGTTTTTTCCAGAGTTCATTTAATCCATTTCTAACCATAAGCACTTATTACAAAACTCATTTATTCAGACCAAATAGAATTAAAAATACAGATTTTCCTGAAACAACAACTATGAGTCATCTACCACAAAACCAGATGTATTCAATATTTACTACAGAGTCCAAAATTGATAAAAACTTTAAATAAAAGTCATACTTGAGGGGGTAAAAAAACAACGTTCTCTAAAGAAAGCCAAGTTTACCTCAGTACTAACTGGGAGTAGCACTTATATGCTCTGCTGAGAAACACTAGTAATTCCTAGGTTCTCTGCCCTCTTTCTACAGAATAAATTACAAAACAACCAATGACAATGACCCTTAAATATTATGCTATTTTAGTCATTTTGCTCAGAATGTATGACCCCTTTATGTATTTTTAAACCATACTTTTTTTAAACTCTCATTTGTGAAAAACTTTTCAAAGCAAATCATTTATCTCTACGTGATATAACTAGGTTATGAAATAATGCACAACCAAAACCATCCCATATTTAGTACAAAACGCTCACCGTTTGGGCCGGGCCTGGAGCCCCCGGCGCTGCTGCCCGTGTTCGTCATGCCGACCGGGCACAGGCCCGAGGGGCTCGCGAGCCACGGGGCCGCACGTGGCCCACCTGCTGCACCAGCTGCACTTGGGGACTTTGTGTGGCGGCGCAGGATGCCAGGCCCGGAGACGCAGCAGCAGCGAGGCCGGTGCGGAAGTGGGCCCGGACTACATCGGAGAGCGTCGGCGGCGGCATAACCTGCGTGCGGCGGCGGGATAACCTGCGTGCTGCAGCACGCATTGCCGCTTCCGCCCGCAGGAGTTCCGGGGCCAGCGCTGCGGCCTGGGGCGCCGGGGTCGCCCAGTGGTGGAGCCCGGCAGGGTGTACGGCCTCAACTTTCCGCAGAGGACGCTGCTGCAGGCCGTCACCAACACACAGGTCGTCCACGGCTTCTTTGTGAAGCACGCGGAGGACATTAAGGAGTCGGCTGCCTACCCGGCTCTCGTGACGCGGGGCCACAGGGACTCTACCAGGGCCGCGCCCTCTCCGGTCGCCCCACCCCCCATCCCAGACGAGCCTTAATCAGGGGCCCAGCCCTCTGCAAACCCTCTCTGCTCACTCCTCACCTTCAGTGCCCGAGCTTCAAGGACAAGGCCCAGTGGGGAGGTGTGTGCCAGGGAAAAGGCAAAAACAGGTGGCCACCAGCCTCCTGGCCACCTGTGAGGCCTGGCCAAGGACCAGGCCACGCTGAGGAGCAACCATCAAGTGTGCAAATCTGTGGAGGTGTCTGGGGCCTGCTCTTAGAAGCACCTTGTCCCCACTCTGCTACAGCTGAGGGGAAACTTATTTTGACCCAAGAATTTTATACACAGCTGTTGACTGGGGAAAAAAAAGCACAACCTGAAAGTTGAGAATTATGTTTTATTCGGTGGACTTCCTGAGGACTTAAGCCTGAAAGGCTCTCAGATACCTCTGAGGGGCTGCTCCGGAAGAGGTAAGAGAGGAGCCAGGGTTTATACAAGCTTTGCAACAGAAACCAGGTAGTTGGAACATCGAAAGATTGCTGTTAATTAAAGAAAACCAGACGTCTCAAGTTAATTAATTTAGTGCTTTTCTGTGTATGGGAAGATGCAAGAGGCTGGGCTCATTGAAATTATTCCTTTGATATGCACCTTAGCTATCTAGGGCCAGTATCCTGCTTTTCTACATCCTGAATCCCTTCGGGGTGCACAGTTGGGTGTGGCTACAGTGGCCTCTGGCTTGATGGCCACAGCATCCTTTGTTTACTGATATGGCAGGCAACGTTTCTCAACCATACAGCCAAGTTGTCTCACACTTGTGAAAGCAATAAAACAAATTCAGGTATTTTAGAAAGTATACCCACTCATATTTTTAAAGCCTTTTAAAAAACATGCATTTGAAAACAAATTTCAATTGACCAAAAGAAGCAGCCTAGAAGGAGGTAAACATGAGGGAGTAATAGCATAGGCATGTTCCAGAGCTCCAAAAATGACTGAAACCAATATAGATTTAATCATCTAGGAATAGTTTAAAAATAAAAACTAAAGCAATAGCAAAACATTTTTGAAAGATGCAGTATTTTTAAAATTTTTATAATCTAAATTTTAAAACCCAGATTTCGGGACTTCCCTTTAAGGGAAGTCTTTAAGTCTTCCCTTAAAGGCTCTGCATTCCCAATGCAGGGGGCCCAGGGTGGATCCCTGGTCAGAGAGCTATATCCAGCATGCCCCAACTAAGAGCCTGCATGCCGCAACTAAAGTACCCACATGCCGCAGCGAAGATCCCACGTACTGCAACTAAGACCTGGTGCAGCCATGTAAATAAATAAATATTTCTAAAAATAAATAAAAATAAAACCCAGATTTCATTAAGAAGAACTTGATGGGTGAGGGGCAATGAGCAAGGAGAAGGTGGAGGGTAGGTTAAACTGCTCTGAATGGTAATCAAAAATATGGTTTTACTCTGGGGGTTAGAGAAATGTAAATTTAAGAATGCTTTTGAAAAACTTTGAAAGCTAACTACCACTAGCAGAATTTAAATGTGTGTGTGACTATCTCCAAAGGAAGATAAAAGCAAAGAAAATTAGATCCATATTTCAAAACGATGGAAACGCACATAAATGGGCAAACAAAACATGAAACAAGATGACAAGTAACATCAAATCTATTGAAGTCAAAGCGTTGCAGACTGAGTCCCAAACTGCTGTGTTTACGAGCCCCATCTAACATCAAGTGACATAAAAAGAAAAAAAGTTAAAGGAAAGGAAAATGTATGAAAAACAAAGGCAAACAAAATAGAAGCAGTGATGAAAATACTAATAAATTAAGAGGACTATAAGGCCAAAAGCATTACATAGAGCAAATAAGATCATTTTATATTAATAAGTGATACAGTCCTTAGTATCAGTATAACAGTCAAATCTTCATATGCCGACTAGGGTTGTATTGAAAACACACAGGAAATATGTCCTTAGAAATACAAGGATACTTTTTCAGCAACACAGTAGTAGTAGGGAACTTTGACACCATCTGCATCTTGGCAAATCAAGTGGGCAAAAAAAAAAAAGGATGATGTTTCAAGAAGTACATAATGAGATCAACTTACTGGATATGTAGATCAAATTATGCATACCACAAAAAAATAAAAATTATGTATACCACAAACCAAACACCACCTCCTAAAAATGTCCTAAGTAAAAGAAAAACCTCAAAGCCATCATTAGGATCAATTTAGAAATAACCAAAATGAGAACACTACATATAAAAGACTATAGTATCACCAACAAGGTACTCAGAGTAAAACATTCATAAACACTTTAAATATTAAGTAAGAAAGCATCATAGTAAATGAGCTGAGAGACTTCCCTGGGTCTGTGGGTAAGACTCCATGCTCCCAGTGCAGGGGCCCTAAGTTCGATCCCTGGTCGGGGAACTAGATCCCGCATGCCAGAACTCAGTATCCTGCGTGCTGTGGCTGAGACCCAGCACAGCGAAAATAAATAAACAAATATTTTTAAAAATAAAATAAAAATTTTAATGAGCTGAGCACTTATAAAAAAGCAATAAAGCAAGTCAAGGGTAAGCACAAAGGAATTAATAGGAGAAGAAAATAATGAATAGGAAAACAGAAAAATATTAGAATGATAACCCCTAAGATGGTTCTTTGAAAGAACCAATAAAATGGACAAATTTCTGTTGAATCTCATCAGGAAGCAAAGACAGAAAGTACTTGTAGAGGATCAGGAATCCAGATATGATAACTTTTTTAAAATAAAAGATTAAAAGTTTGGAAAATCTGGAACAAACAATGGAATACAGCTTCACACCAGTTAGTCTAACAAAAATCATAAAAATCTAACAATAACAAGTGTTGCACATGTGTGGTAGATGCACCGAGAGCTGCTTTGGTTTGGAGGGCAGGCAAGACTGGAGACATAAAGTAGTTCAAAGTTGCTTTCTCTTTGGTCTGCTTTGCACAGCAAATAGTGCAAAGGATATCTATCTGAGATGCAGGTAGGTGGATGTGGCTCCCTTTTACTACCCTTGCTTTTCATGGTGGCACACTAGAATTTCAGTCCACCAGCTCAGAGAAGTATAGAATGGAGGGATCCCTGATTTTTTATACCCAGATACATTAAAATCCAGACATGAGTTCTGCTGCATAAGAAGTCAGGTTGCCCCGCCTGTGCCTAATGTTCAGATCGCACGCCTTGACATTCCTGCTCTGCCAGTTCTGGGCCAATACCTTTGTCTGCTCTGCAGGATCCAGGTGTTTCCCACTGATGTCCAGTCAGGGGATTTGTGTGCCAAGGCTTGGCCATAACTTTCCACAGAGTAACACCTCCTACTCTGATAGGTCTGTTCATTTGTTTATTCATCCATTCATTCATTAAACAAATATTTAACAGACTTTTATGTACCAAGCAATGGAATAAACCCTGAGGATACAAAAACTTTGGGGAAAAATAACTGCCCTCATTAGGGACAGCACATTCTAGTGAGAAAGAGTAAAAAAATTTATCATATCAAATGTGTACAGGTTGCTATGGAAGCAAGCTATGGGAAGTCAGGGAAGGCTTCACTGGTAAGCTCTTTAATAACAAATATGCAGGGATTTCCCAGGTGGTCCAGTGGTAAAGAATGCGCCTTCCAATGTAGGGGACGTTGGTTCGATCCCTGGCCGGGGAACTAAGATCCCACATGGCGCGGGGCAACTAAGCCCACGCACCACAGCTACTGAGCTCATGCACCACAACGAGAGAGCCCGATTGCCACAAACTACAGAGCCCATGTGCCCTGGAGCCTACATGCCACACTAGAAAGAGAAAACCTGCACACCACAATTAGAAGCCCATGCACCGCAGCAAAAGATCCTGCGTACCACAACTAAGACCCAACACAGCCAAAAAATAAAATAGAAGAAAGAAAGAAAGAAAGAAAGAAAGAAAGAAAGAAAATTAATTGATTAAATATATTTTTTTAAAAAAAGAACACATATGTGGTATTTGTCTTTCTCCGGCATATTTCACTTAGCATAATGCCCTCAAGGTTCATCCATGTGGTTTCAAATGGCAGGATTTTCCTTTTTTTTTTTAAGGCTGAATAATATTCCTCTGTGAGTGTGTGTACACATATACACGTATATTTCACATTTTCAACAATACTATATTGTATACCTGTAAGTTGCTAAGAAGATATACCTTAATTTAAAACTTCTCTACACATACACAAAATCATAACCAAGTAGGGGTGATGGTTAAGTTACTTAGCTTGATTGTGGTGATATTTTCACAATATATACATATATCAAAACATCAAGTTGCACACTTTAAATATATACAATTTGTATATGTCACAGATATCTCAATAAAGTTGTTAAAAAATAAGTATGAATTTTCTAGCTGAAATGAGATAACTCCAAGCAGAGGGAGCCTGTCTCTTTTCCCTCCTACAACCAATCTCCAGGTCCTGTCACTCCCACTACCCTCCTCCCAGCATCATCCCTCTTGCCTAGATGTCCACAGGTACTCTTCCCAGCTGCCCTCTTTATTGATTCCATCCAGCCTTACCAACCTTCCGGTTTTCCACTCTGATCATACATTGTCCTGCTTAAAATCTGCCATGGGATCCTCAGTGCCTTCAAGATAAAATCTAAACTCTTTAACCTGGCTTACATGGCCCCTCAAGATATGACTCTTGTTTATCTCACCAGTTTCATCTACTCTATTTTCCCAGTGTATTAATTGGGAGAAGCAGATATTACCCAATTGAAGTGACCCCCCTAAACTCTTGTAAAGTTAGATTTTCTTGCAGGTACCAGCTGTCTCTTTGCAACACACGCCTAATATAATACCAGGGCCTGGGAATATGCTATATATTCTCAGTGATGGTGACAATGCTGGTGGTAATGATAGTGCTGGAAATAGATTATATCTCCATTAAAACTAAAGAAATCAGGAGTCTGGGTAGAGAGGGAGAGGAATGTAGGAAATGGGTAGTAGTAAAGGAGGGATATTTAGGACATGAGTATAGGGCCGTGTACCTCAACTCAACATCAAAATGTGTGGTGGAGGAGATAGTAGTAGAGATTTCAGGTAAGTGTAAATCCCCAATCAATAGGAGTATGAGTCTTTATTCCTGCCTGGAGTTCTGTTCTAACAGGCAATTATAATAAAGTAGATATCAGTGTGGAGAAGGCTTATGAGAACAGTGCCCTTACCCCTACTCAGGTATACCTGCAGGCAGGGAGCTAGAGAGAGCAACAAAAGTTTTCAAAACCTTTAACAAAGGATGCAGAAGTTACTTGAAAATCACAAATCAGTACACCAAGCAAGAGGTCACCCCAGCATGGGGCAGTGATGAAAGCCCACAGCCAGTGGCCAACTTGTGGACCGGCTGAGTTTGGGAATGTCAGCAGGACCCATGTGAGCAGATGTGGGAGCTTGTCAGCAGGGCCTCGTGGCTGGGCTCTCCTGAAGCATCACCAAGAGAAACAGCCCACAAGTTACAGGAGCAACAGGCAGTGAGGGAAAGGCTGATGACTGAAGATCAAATAGAATAGCCTTCCATCCAGAAGCCACTAATGACCAAATGACCCCATGTTGGTTCAACTGACCCCCATAGACTGAGAGCAAAAACTGAGGAAAGAGTCAGACCACTCCAGATTACTGGGTGACAATTTTAATAAGCAAGGGAACTTACATGCAAGGCTCGTCTTGGGTGGCCACTAGATAAGTAGATCTCTGCACTCACCCGCCAGAACTTTAAAAGTTTATAGAGAGGGCTTAATTGGGTTCTGTCACATTTTCAGTTCAGATGGCCTCATCAATACCTATTCTCTCTTTTTTTTTAATTTATTTTATTTTATTCTTGGCTGCATTGGGTCTTCGTTGCTGTGCGCGGGCTTTCTCTAGTTGCAGCGAGTGGGGGCTACTCTTCGTTGTGGTGCACGGGCTTCGCATCGCAGTGGCTTCTTTTGTTGTAGAGCATGGGCTCTAGGCACGTGGACTTCAGTAGTTGTGGCACGCAGGCTCAGTAGTTGTGGCTTGCAGGCTCTAGAGCACAGGCTCAGTAGTTGTGGCACACGGGCTTAGTTGCTCTGTGGCATGTGGGATCTTCCCGGACCAGGGCTCGAACCCCTGTCCCCTGCATTGGCAGGTGGATTCTTAACCACTGCACCACCAGGGAAGTCCCTCAATACCTATCCTCTTAAGGCTGTGTCTTTGAAAGCAGAACATCATTCTGAGGATGGGGTTGGGGGTGAGGAGCATCCAATTGCCCGGGTCCAGTTCTCCACTCAACCAGTGGGCACAGCTGTTCAGTGACCTCCTCCAACATCCTTCCCTGATCTCAGGACCCCATACAAGCTCCATAGGAATTTAAATCACCCTCAGGGAAAAGAATAAAAATAGGTCATGTAGTCTGGATCAAACTACCTGGACTTATATCTCAAGTCTACCACTAAGTAGTTATGTGATCTTGAGTGAGTTACTTAACCACTCTGCGCCTTGGTTTCCTCATTGGCAAAATGGAAATAATAATAGTGCTTATCTCAGAGGTTATCCTTAGTACATATAACAGTGCCTGGCACAAAGTGAGTGCTCGATTCATGTTATTAATTACTACTAAGTATATTATTCATTTGCAGTTTATGATGCATTTTTATACAATCGGTACAGTATAATCCATGGACTTTACTACTTACTGGTTGTACAAGCTTTTATAAGGTCTTTAAGTCTTCATTTCTTCATCTGTAAAAGGCAGATAATAACGTGGGGTGCCTAATAGACAAGGAAGAATCAGAGAGAAAGAAGTAAGGCCTCCCATGACAATGATGACAGCCAACACTTACAGGGCATTTAGTTAGCTCCAGGCAATGTTCTAAGCATACTACAGGCACTTAATCATTTAATCCTCACACAACCCTATAAGGTAGGTACTGTGATTGTCCCCATCTTATAGCTGAGGAAGTAAGTCCAGAGAGGTTAGAAAACGTGCCCAAAGTGATTCAGCTGGGCAGCGGCAAAGCTGGGACTTGAACCCATGCAGTCGTGCCCCTAAACAACTCACTCTGCCACCCTCTGGCCTCTGCATTTGTTCTTAATATCAACACCGGTGGATTCTTCTTCTTAAAAGATATGGACTATATCTGTTTTCCTCTATTTACTAGATTAAAATACATCTGATTATACTAAAAAAAAAGAAAAGAAAAGAAAACACCTCTGAATCTAAACTCTGTTGGATTACCCCTACTGGAAATAGCAAATACTCAAACCTTGATGCTTAAAAATAGCTGAAACACCTGCTATATCCCACATTTACCAAAGCTGTTTATCTCCACAGATCTCCACTCATATGATAATTCACTCAAGCAAGGAAACTGAAGAGTGAGAGAATTTGTAACATTTTAGAATCTACCACTAAATATAACTTTGTGTAATTCCCCTGGTAATGGTTATTGTGCTTTTGCTTAAAAAAAGAACATCATACTTTAAATCTATATTTAGATTGTAACCAAATGGAAATATGACTAAAATATTAAATATTCTGCAAGAAATTATAAGTCAAAAATGTGGTCACATCTGGAGGTTCTAGGATGAAATGTGACCTCAAAATCCCTACCCAGCCTCTCTCAATTGTGCTATAGAGTCCACAATTGCTACTTTTAAAAGAATTAATTTACAGAGAAAATTTTTAATTTCATGTATTTGTAATTTTCTACTGGGAACTCAGATTTTGAAAGCTTTCCATGCATGATGTAGAGCTAAAGTCATACTTTCCAATTTTGTACACTTTCAACAAACTATTTTTTCACTTTGGGGGTCCAACTATTTTAGATAGTAAAGATTAGCTTTCAAAAATCAAACACTAAGGAATGGGCATTGATATAAAAAAATCACACACAAAAAATAGAGAAGTTCAGAATTTAAAGTGGAGGAGAAAGATACCAAAATTACTTCTTTCCAGTTTTGTAATAGCTGCTGCCACCCTGAGGTGAAAAAGTGTTAGTGCCTTCAAGCTATTTTCACCTCTTGATTGAAATTTCTTCAACATTTTCTAACATGTTTCTCTGAAATGATTTCCTTGTTATTTTTATTATATCGTTATTTTCTTCCTTTAGTCACTCTTTTGTTTATTGATGGCTTAATAATATAAAAAAAACAGAGTGAATTAAAATATTCACTCAATTCAAGAGCTAGTTCAGCAATTCTTACAAAAAATCCGAAAGTGAAAATAATACAGAGAAATGTAATGACACATCTATAAACAGAGAAAAAGAGCACAGAATAATTTTTGTCTCTTGGCAAGTTTTGTTTTTCAATCCTTCTAAAATCTAATAGTAAAGAAGACTTGGCTAGAAATAATATTGTAATATTAATTTTGTTAAATCACAGAGTCAGAAATAAAGGAAAAATATACTCTAATGTATGAATCACCTAACACATAGAGAATCTTTCATTGATTATTTGAAATGAAATTATAATTTTCTTTCCAGGGAGGGTAAATGATTAAATACCTCATGCCTCCCTCCCTGCAGATATCTGACTGGTAGGTTAGTTCTATTTCTAACTTTCTAGAATTATCAGCAACTGATATTTTTAGCACAAGGCACTTCCCTATAAATCATTTTTATCTCTAGTGTATCAGCACTTATGTAACCTACATACTATTGCATATGAAGTGATTGAATTATAGTATCTCTGAGATATTTTTTATCAACAACTGCCAAGAAACACCGATGTTACACAGGCATCGTAGATTTATGCAAAGTAGTGTCCATTTTCAGCCCAGACTCCTAGCAGGGAGGGACTCTCATCACCAAAACACCCTTCCCATGGCTACAGCCCACAAAGAATCCCCACCAGCAGAACGGACCCAGCAGGCAGAGGAGAACACAACCACATTCTGCACAAAGCTGCTGCATCAGATCACCGTTTTCAAGAAAAAGAAAAGCAGACAGATGGCCTTGTCTAGCATTTGAGAGGCACACGTAGCCTTTCATTAGAATTCGTCGTTGAAGATTTGTCTCTTCAGGTTTACTCTGAGCTGTTTATAAGCAAATCCTGTGACTCAGAGTAAAGGTCCTAAAGTAAGAACTATATATCACAGAGCAAATACTGTGGAGGAAGAGGTGAATGGGTGGGACCCAGGAGAAAATCTCCAGGTCCTGGGAAAAGCATATATGGAGAACAGCACTATTCCCAAGACATGCTGATTAAGAAGTATCCCTGAGGGCTTCCTTGGTGGCGCAGTGGTTGAGAGTCCGCCTGCCGATGCGAGGGACACGGGTTCGTGCCCCGGTCCGGGAGGATCCCACATGCCGCAGAGCGGCTGGGCCCGTGGGCCGTGGCCACTGAGCGTGCGCGTCCGGAGCCTGTGCTTCGTGGCGGGAGAAGCCACAGCAGTGAGAGGCCCGCGTACTGCAAAAAAAAAAAAAGTATCCCTGAGAGAAGAGCCAGAGACTGACAATGGGATGCTCCACGTATGTGTAATTTATACTATTCTTGTGGATGAATGTGAAACAAGTGACTTAGACTAAGATAACACAGATAGCAGATTACAACGTGAGCCATAAGACAGACCACCATTCAGAAATGTAAATGAGATGATACATGTATCCCACCTAGCACAGGACATGGCTATTGTTAAGTGGGACTATGTCTATGACTTAGAGGGATCTATTTGGTAAAAGTGACCCCAAAATTATCAGCCTGCTAGGGTCTTCCTCAAGTAGTTGACAGGTGGAAAACTACACACACTGAACACGTTTAAAGGGACAGAGATAAAAATACATAATTACAGCTCATGATCCCTACTCATTCAATGCACTAATTACAAAGATGTGAAGCGAATTATATATAACTCCTATTACTCATTGATATTAAGGCTTTTTGTTGTCTTCAGAAAGCTGAAAGTGAGGAATTCTCCTGGATAGTGTTAGAAAGACACCCAATCCAGGTGAAACTTATCTGTTTCAAGTGAACAGGTTAAGACAAAACAGTGTATCTTCTGGGACTCTCCAAATGTGTCACATATCTCACTTTCTCTGATTAGTTTTCTTAATACCGAATCCCTATTCTTAGCAATAGCCAGGTGAAAAGGTAATATCATCATGGTCACTGTGATCTTTGTTTCACCAATAAGTTTAACTCTTCTTCAATAATGGGGATTTGATGTAAGGGCACATTTGGCAGTAAGGGTGAAAGGATTCCATAAATAGCCATGCTTCAAAATTCAAAGCCATCTAGGAACACTCCTCCAGCTGGAGCTCATGAACCTTAACCCTCTTGTTCCACCATCAACGTGCCTCTTCCACTCCTTGTTTCTTCTCATTTTTTTCTCTCATTACAGAATGGCTGCTGCTCTCTGGGTTTTCCTATTCAACTTTTAGAGGAGGGAAGTATAAATAGTCCCTTACTGGGAAAACTTTTTCATGCCAAGTCATTTCAGCAGCCAGTCTGTGGATTAGGTGCCTTTAGGAAACTTGATCCTGTGCCTTTGTCTAAGGAAGAGACTGGTGCTGGCTGCTTAGCTCAGCAGAGGAGCTACAAGCAGAGACTTGCTGAGTGCAACGGGCGCGATGATTGACGTCTCTAGTATACTATGTTAAAGATTTGGTTTTCTTGCCCTGTAGTGGCAACTTTAGATTTCACTTATGAATGGGTTTTATCAATAACAGGAACAGAGCTATATATACCATATAGCATAGCTACATCATTATTAAACACATTTTGTGTTCATATTTTTAATAATAAAAGTAAGTTCCGGTCATGTTTAAACATATCTTTTCGACCATCACAGTTTCATGATCTATTTAATCATGAGAAATCCTCACATCATTTCACAAAACTATTTTTTTGTGGAAGTCTTGCAGAAAGGTGGAGTTTTTTTCAAGCCAGTTAGTTTCCTTCATTAGATAGTCGGACAGCTAAAGATATCGACTTAATACTGAAAGGTGCAGATGGAGAAGCAGATGCAGCTGTCGCCCATAAGGCTGAGCAAGCACAACGGGCACCGTGAATGTTCTTGCCAGAGAACCTACAATAATAAAACATTAGCTCCCTGAAACCCTGCTGGACTTTAGACTCCAAATGGAAACTGATCATAGAGTCATTAACAACAAGCCATGTCAAAATGTGTATGATACTCAAT
Source organism: Globicephala melas (assembly GCF_963455315.2). NCBI lineage: Eukaryota > Metazoa > Chordata > Mammalia > Artiodactyla > Delphinidae > Globicephala > Globicephala melas. Next base: position 117,780,842 of record NC_083315.2, read on the forward strand.
AAGTGAACATAATTGAAAAGGCCTACTGTAAATAAATATATAAGAAGATGAGAAGACACAACAAACACAGAACAGTAGTCTGTTGGTCTAAAGACTGCTCAGACTGTCAAATTTATTTTTCTAACTCCAGGAATATCCATGTCTATCTAACCCATAATGGTTATCTAAGTAACTAATAAACATACCTAATTAAGAACATTTCATAGCATGCCTTGGCTTTCACAGTCCTAAAAAATGGGATGCATCTTCCCTAAGATACTTAAAGGCAGTTATTAACTAAGCCATTCCACAGTTTATTACTCAGAATCTCATTTTCTCAACACCCCTATTAAAATATAGAAGCTCATTCTGGGTATTATCAAAACCCAGGATTCAATGAAAACATTCTCTTCAGTTATATGATATTGTACTCCCATTAATATTTCAGTAACCTGATAGCTTTTTTTATAAATTTATTTAATTTTAATTTATTTTTGGCTGTGTTGTGTCTTCATTGCTGCACGCGGGCTTTCTCTAGTTGTGGTGAGTGGGGGCTACTCTTCGTTGCAGTGCGCGGGCTTCTCATTGCGGTGGCTTCTCGTTGCAGAGCATGGGCTCTAGGCGTGCAGGCTTCAGGAGTTGTGGCACGTGGGCTCAGTAGTTGTGGCTCACGGGCTCTAGAGCACAGGCTCGGTAGTTGTGGTACACGGGCTTAGTTGCTCCTTGGCATGTGGGATCTTCCCGGACCAGGGCTCAAACCCGGGTCCCCTGCATTGGCAGGCGGATGCTTAACCGCTGGGCCACCAGGGAAGTGCCGATAGCCTTTTTAATAGAAATACTTCCTTGCTGAAAATGATGCATTTGATAAATCAGTTGGCTTAATGTTCTCATTAAAAGAAGAATTTTAGAATTAAACATTTCAAGAGACCATACATGATGGAATAATCTGTGCTCAACGGAGGAGGACTGTGTCTGACTCTGTTCTCCCTACCTACCTTGTTAGCACTTAGTCAAAAATTAAATAAGAGAAACCTCATCAAACCCGCAGCTTCAGTTATCAGTTTTATGCTTACAGTTCCCAAACCTGAGTCTCCTGACTCCAGAATGCACATCTCCAACTGACTGCTGGACTTCTCCTTATGGAAGTTCCAAACCATGGTGAAAATGTTGCTTCCAGCTGAACTTGCTATTTAAATTGTGGTCCAGAAAGCAGCAATGGTATCTGTCACCTGGGAGCTTGTTAGAAATGCAAAAATCTCAGACTCAATTTCAAACCTGCTTCCAAATCTGCATTTTATCATTACCAGGTGATTCCTATACCTGGTCAAGTTTGAGAAGCACTGTGCTATGATTCTCTCATCTCTGTTGAATTTTTCTTCACAAATGTTTTCAAACATGCAAAATACTTGACCTATCAGCATCTCACAAGGATTTTATGAAGATTAATTTTTAAACCTCTGAGGATTAAGTTATTTGTAAACAAACGGTGCAGTCCTTAGAACAGGTTAAATGTATACATAGGATCATTCTGTGGCTGCTTCACCCCATTAAGGCAGCTAAGCAAGATCTTGACAAGATCAGAAAATAGAATTTTCCCCAGTAGATCAGGCCACATTTCCCCTAGGAAACAGATTCGCACCACCAGCCTCTTAATGCCCTTTTCTCACCTAAATATGTACTCCGGTTACTGAAGTTGGGAAACACATAGGGCTCTGTTGGAAAGTGGGTGCCTGATGCCCTGCTTGGAAAGCATATTTCTAAACTGGCACACACTTCCTGCATTATGGGCTGCCCCGCTCTCTTTTAATGACAGTATCAGAGTGCCAGATGGCTTTGTGGATCAATGGTTACAGTCCTCAGAATGTGTTGTGTAAAACAGATTTAAATGTTCACCATCAAATTCTGGTCCAGGCTTATTTTGGTATGTCACATATTAATCCCTCCCAATTCACTATCTTTTCTCTAAAAGTGTAAGTCACTTGTAGCACTCAGCAATTTACAGCTCTCTTGTCTTGTCACTGAACGTGTCCTACAGAGGTCGGATGATCAACCATCAGGGACACTGTGAGGGAATTCTTGAACTGGGTAAGGAGATAGGACTTAATGACCTCAATGGACTCTTTTAACTACAAAATTCCATAATTTCTCAACTTCATAACTACTTCTACATTCATAAGTAGTAAATATGATTTTAACATCAAGTTTTCCCTGAAATTCATTAAAGGATAAATTTTAATTAAACAACTAAATAATTAAACAACTAAACAATGATGCTTCTTAATTGGCCTGGATAAAAAAAAATTGAATAATTATTCATTTAAGATTTCCAGTAAAAGATTATTCAGAAGATAAGCTGATACCCAATTTTCTTCCTAGCTTTAGAAATGGGTTTAAGACTTTCAAAGCTATTATCTTTTTGGTTTTATGAAACATCTCCTCCATTTATTTTGTTTGTTTTCTATCCCATTAAAATTCTTATTTTATCATTATTATTTCCTTTGCCCTTCTTTCCTTAGATTTGTTGTTGCTTTTCATTTTCTTGAATTGAATACAAAGTTCATTTATTTTCAATCCTTCTTCTCCAGTTGCATTTAAAACAATATATATCCCTTGATATATAATCCTTTTTCTCATACCACAGGTTTTGATAGAGTACTTTTATTGTTCAATTCTAAATATGTTGTAATTTTCATTGAAATTTCTTATATAATTATGAGTAAATCAAACCTGACTGTTTAGTGTCTGAGGACAATAGTGTAACAAGGACAGAACACTAGGTTTGAGTTTTATCACCATGTGCCAGCAATTCCAAATAATGTCAGTGATAAAATACTCCAACATGAAACAATTTTTATTGGTCTACAATCTATACAATTGCTATGGCTACTGCTGAGTTTTAATAATATGTGTGTAACCTTCTGATTAGTACATTGTTACTACCTATCCTTTCATAAACATTGTGTTCTACATGGAACTTGATTCAGAGAACTCCCATACAATCCAGTCCCAACATACACAGACACCCTTGCATTTGGAAGGTTAAGTTAGTAACATTTTTTAAAATCATTACAGCTCCCTTGGGAAGATTTTGTGTCTTCAATACCCATGGTTCTAAATATCCTGGTGTTTAAACAGTAGGTTCAAATAATACCAGCACAGTAATTACAAAGATGAAAAAACAATTCTCTCAATCTATATATGACCACTTGGAGTTTTTGTTTGTGATTAAATTTTGAAACAGTGAAACACTGTGAACTCTGAGGTGTAATCTTTTTCGTAAGCGCAAATTTTAGTGTGTATATGGAAACTTTTACTGAATCTTAGTATCTTTACAATTAAAATTGTCTTTTTAAACTATTGCTTTAAAACTAAAGTACTGGGCTTCCCTGGTGGCGCAGTGGTTGAGTCCGCCTGCCGATGCAGGGGACGCCGGTTCGTGCCCCGGTCCGGGAAGATCCCACATGCCGCGGAGCGGCTGGGCCCGTGAGCCATGGCCGCTGAGCCTGCACATCCGGAGCCTGTGCTCCGCAATGGGAGAGGCCATAACAGTGACTAAAGTACTAACCAAGAAAATAAATCAGTACATTAGTGGCATAATTTAGAAATTTTTCTTGGTGTGAAGTTTTAGATGAGGTTGATCAGAAATCAAAACGGTTGCAGCCTAAACAGAATTGAACAATGTACAGTAAAACATTAAAAGTTTTTAAGTTGTTCCTCGAAGAGCAGCACACAGCAATTGTAGAGAAGACTTCTAATTGTATTAGAAGACTATTTGTCATTAGCTTTGCAATGACAAAATGTAAGATAGGCATTTACACTGAAGAATCAAATTCAAAGAATGCCAGGAAAGCAACAAAAAGATGTTGGTCTTAAATGGTCAGAAGAAACTAAAAGAGCAATGTTCAAATGCCTTGATCATTTTCACCATAAATGGACATTTGTTCTAAATCAATGGATCAAATAATGTCAATGTTCACCAGCACTGAGCCATTTGCTCTCCTTTTTGCAAAAGAAAAATTTTGGAGGGTTTTACCAAATGTAATAGGAATTTATCTTGAATTTTCTGGTTTATATATTTTAGTGGAATTTTTTAGACCAAGAAGCTTTTTGAAAGCCACTAAAATAAATCCTAAAAAAACAGTTTTAAGAATTTAGGAATTTATTGTGAAATGGAATTTTTATGAATCTCTATTAAACTTATCTTTGTTTTCCTATTTGTGTATCTGTTGCTTTACATGAAAAAAAAAAAACTTTTGAAATTAATAAAAAGTGTTCTTCAATCAACTATGAGCAAAGAATGACCAACCTGGCTATACTCTGTAGAGCATGGGTACATGAAAAGAACAATTTTTATAAAGTCTTAAGACACATTTGCAGAAGGTTCAAAAATAGTACATGTAATATTGTTTATTACAGTGAAAGACCAATAAGTATTTTTCCATTTTCACAAAATTCACTAAAAAATATTAATCCATTATTTCTTCCTTTTTGTGTTTCTTATTTACCATGCTTTCCCATTTGCCATGCTGCCTTTTTTTTAAACATCTTTATTAGAGTATAATTGCTTTACAATGGTGTGTTAGTTTCTGCTTTGTAACAAAGTGAATCAGTTATACATATACATATACCCCCATATCTCTTCCCTCTTGCATCTCCCTCCCTCCCACCCTCCCTATCCCACCCCTCTAGGTGGTCACAAAGCACCGAGCTGATCTCCCTGTCATGCTGCCTTCTTAATCTTTCTTGCCTTCTCTTGATTGATCAAATTATTTTTATTGCTTCTTTTCCCCTACTGTTTGGAAGTTACACATTCTGGTGTAAAAAGTATGTATCCTGGTTTTATCTTTGTTACCCTTAACTTTTAAAAATACATAGCTAATTCTATGTTGATCTAAAAAAGCCTAAAGTTAATATTTCTATCCACCTTCCAAATGCTTTAGATGCATTACTATATATATTTTTCTATGTTTACTTAAGTTAAAAAAATCCTTAATATTCCAGGATCACATCTGCAACCCAAATAATTGGGCTTTATTTCAGTATAAGCCATAGATAGGGATGGGAGAGAAAAAAAATCTGATTTAGTAATGTAACTTCACTATTACATACTTGGTATTGCATACCTATTATTATAGTCACCAGATAATACATTAAACTTAGACCAGATTTTGTTTCAATATATTAAACAAAGAATGAACACAAGGAGAATGTATTAATTTCATAAAGTAAACTACTAAAAAGCAAACAAGAAACAAAAATATCTCTAGAATTACTTGATAAAATGCTCAAAATGAATACAAATTGAGCACATCAAAGTACAAGATGTATGCATGTACATCGGAAACAGGAAAAATATAAATTAAAATGTAAAGCTAGACATTAGAAAACAAATAATCCTAATTTGTCAGTATTGTTTGAAAAATAACTGAAAAAATATATTCATCTTTTTAAAAGCCAAGTGCAATGAGCCACAGCATTTAGTTTGTAACAGCCAATAAAGAATGCATTTGCTCTTGTCACTATATTGACCCCAAACATCACACCTAAGACTAATGCTTAGGTAGAACTAGAGACCACTCTCCAGCACTACCTTTCCAATTGCATCCTTTGTACTATTTCTAGGAGAGAGCTATGGATTTGATGTGTAGTATACAATGTTACCAGGTCAAAGTGTTTGGATTTCATTACGAGGGCAGAGGGAATGACGTAATCATATCCACGTTTCAGTGAATTGAAGAGAAAGATGGAGAAAAAGAGACTGGGGAAAGCAGACTGGTTAGAAGGCTATTTCAACAAACCAGGTGAGATATGATGAAGGTAGAATAGCAGTAAGATGGAGAACAGTAAACAGATTAGGGAGATATTACAGAGATAGAATTGGTATAATTTGGTTACTAAAGATGTTGAGGAGAGTAAGAGTTGAAAATGATTCCTTAGTTTCTGGTCTGGACTGGAAAACAAGCACATTCCTTAGATGCAGTCTGGGCTAGGGAATATGAGAGGGAAGTTTACCAAGTGGAGAACTGGATAGAGGAAGTATCAGATCATTTTTGGAATCAGCCAATAAAAGCATAAATTTATTCTGTTACAACAAAATGTAAGTGTGCATAGATGAGATCTAAAGTCATTTTTAGAGATAAAGCCACTAGGGGTAAGTAGGTTCAAGAATGAATTCCCTAATAGTTCTGGACACACCAAAGCTTCTCAGTGCTGCTAGTGATTTAGCAAATATTCGTTATCCACTCTAAGTTCATTAAAAGGGTTAAACATTTCTTCCTTCAAGTCTATTTAAATAGCTAGCAATTTAGTAATAGCTAAATTATATACAAAAATTATCCAGGGTGACTTCTTTCAAATGGTAAGCTAAAAGGGTATGATGATATATTTGTTCATCCTTATCCCTTAAATACAGAGATACTTTAGTACCTTCGGCTGTAACTGCTTTAGAAGTAGAGGAGAGTTTAGGAGTAAGTAGCGGCTCATCACTCAAGAGAAGAAAAAACAATGCATTCTTAAAGGATATAAGTTAAGGGGCCAGGCAAGCTAAACATGTATCATCATCACAGGGATTTTCCTCAGTTCCTTACAGCAAAAACAAATAACTATTTGGGAGATGAAAATGCTCTAAAATTGATTGTGGTTATGGCTACACAACTCCATGAATATTCTAAAAACCATTGAGCTTTACACTTCAAATGGGTGAATTGTGTAATATGTGAATTAAACCTCAATAAAGCTGTTATTTTTTAAAATGAGTAACTTTTTAATCCACTAATATCAGGTTTTATAAATGCTTTAATTTTACATTAGGCTTTTCAGGCTTACTAGGTTTCAAAATAAGCAGGAAAACAGAGAAAAAGTGTATTTTATTGGTATTTAGACCTAGCACAGTTCAAATCAAATAAAATGGAACAGAGCAACTTATTTACTCTAATTGAATATAACATATAAACAATTTTTTTAAGTTTCTGTCTATTTTACCATCAGATGATAGTGTTCATGCAAGTACAATCATGACACTGTCCTTCCGGGCCCATATCATAGCACCACCTTTTATTTGCAGTACTTGATATAAATTTCATTGTCAAACATATCTTGCTTTAGCAATGTAAACATTTGCTACAAGTAAACTTTAAGAGGTAAAAGTGAATGATACTAATGAATAAATCAAAATAGAACTGAGCGTCACATGATAAAATTCAACAGAATATTAGATAATACTGTTTCAATAAGAACTACAACTTAATAAAGTTCACAAAATGGAAGCAAAAACCAAAAGTAGTGTGTAAACTCCCAAAATAGTTTAAAATACTGGAGGATATAATGTAAAATTTACCTCAGAAAAACAAAGGGAAACAACAAAACCATGCAGTGAATACCAAATTTGGTTTAGAAGTTACAGAAGTCCTTTTACTGCAAAGCCTTTCTAAAATGTACTGTGCCAAACTGTTTATTTTCTATCTCCCTTTATAAAAAAATTATCACTTTTAATCACATAGTTGAATACTTTGTGGGAATTTCACATATGTTGCCAACTGTGGAATTGTTACCCAAAAACTTTCATCTCTAAACTATTTTTTCAAATGACCAAAACATTAAATTATCTTCATAAAAATTACCATACATAAAGTCAAATAATTCCTAAACAAATCATCATAAAAATAAATCTGCCTTAACAGAGTAAATACAGAAATAGTGTATACATAAGTGCTGAAAATCACAGAAAAATATTCAATGAATAGGCAAAAATTCTCACATTTATCATTACTGTTGATGATTTGCTTTACTTTTTGGTTAAAATTAAACAAGTTTTCAAAATGTCAAAACATTCAGTGCCACTTTGAATTTGTCTGCAACATACAAATGAGTTATATCTCTGTAGTACAAGGCAGACTCTATTTTTACTTTTTAACATAAGTTATAAAGACCTCAAATTTCTAAAACCAGTTATAATACTGTGACAAGCAAAACAAATTTGTTCTTATTGCTCTTATATTCTAGCTTAATCTATAAACATGAACATTTTTCCATTTGTTGTCTCAAACCATACTAATACAAAAAGAGTCTAGAGAGATCTCTCTGTTAGTTTCCACAGATTAACTGAAAAAAGGGGGAAAAAAAGAAACTGAAATATTATTTCATCTTCTTAAGTGTTCTTAATATGTTTAGCACATCAAGCAGCACTTGACACAGCAAGTTTCTTTAAGTGATCCATAAACACTTGTAAACTAACATCATCTGTGAGAATAGGTGCTCCAGACTCCTAGAGGAAAAGAAAGATATTTTCTATGATTAAAACACAGGAGATGATACCTTATATAAACAAATGTGTAAAAAAACAGACAAGGAAATCATTTTAAGCAGAATGTCTATGCTCCCTGTTGTAATAATAAAGAATCTGCTGGCCTTTGTCCCAGATTCCTGTTCCCAGACTCCTGAGAGGGGAACTACATCCTTAGAATTTCCTGAAAGTAGTATCTGTTATTCATGAGCCCCTCAGATCACACCTGAGTTTATGCTATGAGATGAGATGACTCAGGATAGGGACCAGTCACCAGAAAGATCAACCATGTAATTAGATGCCTGGGCTTTAAGAGAGCCTGACCTCCAGGGAGGAAGAGATGCAGGGCTAGAGATTCAATCAATCATGCCTAAGAGAAACAAAAGCAAAAACAATAAAACCACTGGATACCAAAGCCCAGCGGAGCTTCCTGTTTGAGGAATACATCAATGTGCTGCAAGGGTGACGCACCCTGATTCCATGGGAAAAGGGCACAGAAACTCTGTATCTGGGACCCTCCCAGACCTTGCTGTCTCTTCCTTTAGCTGGACCTAACTTGTAACTTTTATACTAAAACTGTAATCATAAATATAGTGCTTTCCTGAGTTCTGTGAGTTGTTCTAG